>NC_086326.1:52381693-52686693 GCF_036172605.1 Pelobates fuscus
AGATGCAGATAGAGGCAAAAAGGTGTAGAATTCAAATGTCTGACACTTTCTATCTTATTCTGTTTACTACAAGAACCTAAAATCCAGTTGAATAATCTTTTTTTTTTTTTTTTTTTTTTTTTTTTTTTTATATATCTCCGATTCTTCCTGGATCTACAATTGTGCATCTTAAAAGACACACACACACACACAGAGATCAGAGATCAGGTTTGGACAAAAATTACTTGCTCGCCAGGTTTTGTTAAAGTACATCTTCCATGGTTATTGAGGTTAGGTCAAGACTAAGCACAATTATATAAAAAGAGAAACTCTGGATATATGTCTGCCATCAAAATGACCTACAGACAGGTAAAACAGCACAAGTAGAAGTAGAGGGGAAAGAAGTCAAGGGTTGTAAAATTCACATACCGAGTAAACAAGCCCAAAGAATATTGAAGACTAAATAATTTAGGACTTACCAGAGTAAAGAATACGTGTACTTTAATGTATGATGTGTACCCTTAGATTCCATTGGCAATTTAAACTATACAATGCACTAGCAAATATATGGATTTCCCAATATTTAATCTATAATATTGCTTCCTGGCAGAAAGACTTTTGGCATTTAGGCACTGCCGATGTCTGTCTGCATGTTAGCTCCCCTACTGCATCTCTGATGTCCTAACTTCAGCCTTGGGACTGTGCATGCTTTTTGTGCATATTCCCCCACTCATGTCAACTCCTTCATTCTGTTTGAAGAACTTGGGATCGCTGTTTGGGGCTTCCCAAAGAGAGGCAGTACTCCAAGAAGAATACACTCCCACGAAGGTAGGATCATGGCAGTGCTGGAACGGTTGAAAAAGAGGTGAGTATGCTTAAAAAAAAAAAAAAAAAAAACTAGAAAAAACAAACTAAAAAAAAACAGATGAAGCTTCATTATAACAGATGGGGGGGGGGGCATTTTGGCAAGTATTAATTTAATAATTTTTATTTAGCTAATGGTTTTTAATACAGGAGCAAGGGCTTGTTTGCAAAAGTATTATAATAGGATGCATAAACACAGCTTCTACTGTCTACACAAAAAAAATGCAAACAATTTATATGTTTAATAGAGTGGTGCTTTATTTACTAATTTCTCTTTCGTAAATTGGGTCTTTGATTTAGGTATAAAATTATTTTTATGTCTGTTCATACTGTTACTATTCAGATGATAACGAAAAAAAAAATCTCTAATTTGTAATGTCTGGGTTTCCAGGCCCATCCGCCTAAAATGAATACGTCTATGTTTTTTTTGTAGGAGAGAACGTGGACAGTAAATTGGGATTGTCTAGGCAACAGACAAGAAAAGAACACCATGGACACTGGGAGATAATAGTTCCTTACATTCTGAGTGGTGAAGAGTGGACGCCAATAGCTAAATCCTTTCTAAAGGTGAGTTTTTATTTTTTTCTGTCACAAAAAGCTAGACGAGTCCCTAGTCTGTAATAGCAATGTAACAGTGAATAAAATGCAGAAGACAATTCCTAAGAGATATTTCAGATAACCATGAGGAAGGCTAACCTACACACCTTGCTGCATACTTTATTGAATAAAAAGATAAAGTAAAAACTAAGTTAAGCAATTTCTTCTTGTCTTCAGTGTTGCTCCAATGGGACACAAAAAGCAAATCAACCACTGTAGTTTATTGTAGTACTAACGGACAAAGCTAGGTTTTACAATTCTACGAATGCTGTTGCCAGATAAGTGGGGGGGGGGCTTTTAGATTAAAATTCGAATAAAACTGATTTTGACTGAGCTTGCAATTTTGATTCCCTGTGGGACTTACTGTACTTTAGGGAATTTACAACCAAACAGCAAAATTTAGGCCAAATCGTTACTTGTTTACAATCTGGATTTAGATTCAATACATTTTCATGTTTAGTAAATACACTCCCGTTCTTCCCTTACTAATGTAAAATCCATCACCTTTTTTGTTTTTGTTTGTTTGAGTGAACCCCAAATTGTGTTCTGGGTTTCTGTTGTAGAGTATTTAGAGAGTCCGCTACTCCAACATCCATATAAATGGTTCAGAATCCAATCCAGGTTTTAGAGTAGGAGCTAGTTGAACCGCAAGTATACCTTTTAATTGCATCCCAGAGGGTTTAAATGGCAAGACCGTCTGTAGACAGGCAGATTCATTCAGTCTCGAGGACTGAATTGCTACAAGACAAGCTGTGTTATAAATTTAATTGCCGCACCTGTTTTCCTGGTTAAGAGAGACACATTTCCTGCAGAGAGGAATTGCAGGTGTTGGATTAATGCTCAAGAGAACAGGGACTTTTTCTCAATTATGTCTTTTTTTTTTTCTTTTTCTTGTATGAACTGAAACTGAACTGTCCTCTGCTTTCATTGGCCCTTGTAGGTCTGTGTCACAATGGATATAGATAAATATACAGGGAAAGATTTATCAAAGTGTTTTACAATTACAAATTTTTTTGGATAGCCCCAACATATGCCACAGCACTGCACAATAGGAAACAAGACAAACCTTTAATTCTAACATACGACATTCGGGAACATTAGACAAAAAGGGCCCTGCCCAAACAAACTCCACAAGCCCACAATTGAAACTTTAAAAAAAATTTGAGATGTGAGTAACTTGCTAATCCCTTCACACTATAGTGTAATCACTACATGCTCTAGAAGTCTTTTTGACAGGTCAGCTGACTTGTCTTGAGTGTGTAGTGTTTCTTATCAATTCTCAACCATCCTTGCTTTAATTTTAGTGGGTGCTGCGTTACCATTCTTACCATTACTATTGGTGTGCAAAATATACCATACTAGCTTCAAAATGGAGTTTGATAAATGTTCATACTCCTGCTGATTCCATGCCCATTAAGGATAAAAACATCATGAGTAGGTTTTCTGGTACTGCAGCCTCTAACCTTAGGTTCAATTGCTAGATCTCTTTTGAATTGAGTGCATATCTTCAGGGCCACCATCAGAAGGTATAGGTTGTACTCTGTTAAAGGT
This sequence comes from Pelobates fuscus, assembly GCF_036172605.1. NCBI lineage: Eukaryota > Metazoa > Chordata > Amphibia > Anura > Pelobatidae > Pelobates > Pelobates fuscus. The sequence continues at coordinate 52,384,685 of NC_086326.1, forward strand.
ACTGGATATGTCTTTGTGACACTCAAGTGCAATGCAGTCTCGTTGTAGAGGCATACCTATCTCCCCTAAGTAGACTTGTTTGCAAATCTGTATTGGAGCTGGCCAATTACTTAACTGCACTGAAAACTTCCTTTTTACTCCAATTTGGGATGATACATTGTCATCACTTTTTCCAGAATCGCTAGACTTGTGCACAAAGCTTTTTGAGCCGGTTCATCTGAATTAAATTCCTTTTAATCCATACCATAACAAATTGATCTGCCTGGGATTTACCTGTGGAGTCTTATTCACTGGGTTAATCCCAGGTAATTCGATTTGTTCAGGTGTGGATTAAAAGGAATTTGCTTCATACAAACCATCTCAAAATAATTTTTGCACCAGAAGTCTACAAGCCACACTGGATTGAATGAGACACTTACACTGATATTTAACGCTTTCCACTAGACCCCACAGAAACCACTCTCCCATGGCCAAAAGACAAACTAGACGGTTATTAAAACCAGCATGTGTGTGTATATGAGAGGCCCCCAATAATTCTGTATACAAGCCTGCATACTTTGAAGAACCTGACTTTTGAGAACCTAATTTTCATATCTCTACCCAGCCTGTAAACTGCAGTCTTGTCCAGTTTACAAAGTTATACTATATATATATATATATATATATATATATATATATATATATATATATATATATATATATATATATATATATATTTGTGTTAAGGGCTCATGATAGTACAGAAGATACAAACACTGATAAGTGTAGGATGGTATTAAAAGAGCAAGTCGGTTGTGGTGTGCCGGAACCGACGATGAGGTAGGCCTGTAAATAAAGAGGGCCCACCAAGAAGAAATGTAAAGAGAAAAGGAGTTAATAATGAGGAGTGGGTGGGAGGGTGATGCAGCGCTGACCTCGAACGATATGGAGCCAGGTAAGGGGTGTCCCTTAAGTAGGGAAGAGGTGTGTCATACGCCCCTCCCACAATTACAGGCCAAAAGGCCTTAATACTTGTGTTAAGGGCTCATGATAGTACAGAAGATACAAACACTGATAAGTGTAGGATGGTATTAAAAGAGCAAGTCGGTTGTGGTGTGCCGGAACCGACGATGAGGTAGGCCTGTAAATAAAGAGGGCAAAAGTAGAAAATCAAATTTATTACATACCAGCAATATACATACTTTAACCAGACATGTCTTGAAAGGCATTTCTTACTTCTTGTACCGGGTTAGGTATGTATCTAGAGTAAGCCGATGATTTCCAGCGCCCTAGTGACTTGATAACATGAACTGGAATGTTTGCACTGGATGCTGTGGAGGCTGCTCCTATGCGGAAGGAGTGGCCCGAATAGTTAGCTGATTTGAGGCCCAGCTGTGCAAGTAAAGACCTGACGTGTGTCATAAAGGTGGTGGTAGTGAGTACCGAACCTTGTAGACTGAAAGTGGTTGAGATGGTGGTTCGTTGTTATGCTGGGTATATGAGTCCAGTAGTTTGACGGGGCTCCACCTGTTGTGAGTAGGATAGTACTTAACCTCTACTGAAAGTGCATGTTGACTGGTTTTGGAGTGAGGCAGAGTCAAGATATAATAGTCCATGTGTTTTGTTAAGTGTGATTGAAGTAGGATCTGAGTGGATTGTGTTGTGCTGATGGCGGTAAATTCTCTTGGTCTCAAGAAACCATAAACAAGGCTACGTATATGGCGGTTTTAACGATGAGGTTTGTGTTGTTGGCAAAGGGTTTAAATCTAGTGAATTGTATAAGTCTTTAAAAATATGGAAATCTATGGGTAGCCTCTGGGCCGTACGTGGGGGTTCGGATCTCTGAATACCCCTAAGGATGTTCTTAATTGGTAGGAGGACACTTGATTTGTCTGGTTGTAAAGTTAGCATGTGATGTTGGATGCCTGTCAGATATGGTTTGATTGTGTTGTTTGATAGTTTGAGTTTGAGGTGGCAAAAAGAAGCAAAGCCCAACCAGGATGTCACGATGAAAGGTTGTAAGATGTTGTGTTCAGAAAGGAATCTTTAAATCAAATGAAAGCTCTATCGTAAGTTTCCCGGGTATTAGTAGACAGTGCTAATTGGGACAATGTTCTGCTATGTTGCATAATAGCATCTAGTCCATTACTAGATGGTGGAATAGTGGGGTGTTCATGGCTGTGAGTGCGGCTGACGGGAGTATTTGACGAAAAGCCTGTAAATTAAAGCGAGACAAATTGTCAGCAGCAGTGTTACATACACCTGGAACATGAATACAAAACAAGAGAAAATTATGACATGCAGCCAGCCAAGTGAGTTTCCTCAAGAATCTCATAATAGTCAGTGATTTGGATCGGCCTTGTTTATAATGTGACAAGTTACTTGGTTGTCTGAGTAGCAACGTACAGACGAACCTGCCCATAAATGCACCCATGCCACGGCAACCGTCATGATGGGATATATCTCAAACAGAGCTGAGGTAGTGGAAAAACCCTCCAGGTCCTGAACTTCTGAAGGCCAGCTGCCCCAAAGCCATTCGTTCCTGAAAAATTGCTGTAAAACCTGTGGTAGACGCCGCGTCTGACCAAATGGTAGGTGAGGAGTCAGACAATTTTGGAAGGAACATGCTTTTACCATTCAAGGTGGTTAAAAATTTTCTCCACATAATTACACCTGCCGCGGCTTGGGTATCCAGGGGTGACCTGTGTCCATCATGTCTAAAAGTGGGAAACATGTAAAGGAGTTGTGAGATGAAAGCCCGGCCTTGAGGTATGATGCGAATGGCAAAATTCAGTGACCCAAGCAGAGACTGTAATTCTTGCGGTTGCAAGTACCGAGTTGTATGTAGATATTATGTTGATCGGAATGTTTTCTGCCTTGGGCGTGGCAGGCTAGCTTGCATGGTGGCTGAGTCTAGTATGATACCCAGGAATGTGATGAAGGTATCTGGTCCTTCAGTCTTGGTGGAGGAGACTGGGACACCCACCTGTTCGAATAGACTGATGGTTTCTTTTAGGCTACTGGGAGGGGAAATATTCTCCTCGACCAGTAAGAAATCATCCAGATAATGTATAACTGTAGGGAATCTGGCTATATTTAATAAAACCAGCATAGGGTTTCGGCGAATACGTCGAAAATGGCCGGACTACTTTGGAACCTAAATGTTAAACGTGAGCAAAATAGTAGTTCCCTGCCCACTTGATACCATGCAGGTGACACAGTGTAGGGTGGATAGGCAGTAACTTGAAAGCATTGTGATATCAGTCTTACTGAGCCATGCTCAGGCCCCTGCCTGCATGATAGCCGTAATGGCGTGATCTATGGTGGAATATTGCAGTGAAAATTCCTCAGAGGGTATGAGGGAGTTCAGACTAGGAGTGGCAGAGGTGTGAGGTGTTGATAGATCAATGATAAGTCTCTGTTTGTGAGAAGATTTCCCCGTGACAATACCGATGGGGTTTGTCCGCCATGTGGTGAACGGAGGGGACTGGAAGGGCCCCCATAGGAAGTCCTCTGCCACTTCCTGGCTATGAGTGCCTCCACCGCTGTAGGGTTTGTTGTGCGGATTGTAAATTAGGACATTCCAGGATTCCGGAAGGCAAGTGTATGAGGCCTGTGTGAATCCTTCTGATAGACCCGAGATAATGAATTCCACCAAATGTCTAGATGGATGATGTGGCAGTAATGTCGTAAGTACAGAAATGTTTATTGATGTTAAGTATAGTTTTGGGATACATTTTATTTGGACACAGATTTAGCATGTGCCCTGAAACAGATGGCTGGAGAAAGTGATTGCAACTCAACCAGTGCTGGAGGGGTCGCAGCGGCCGACCCAGCCATGGTAAGGGGTGTAGTGACCGATTCCCCAGGGGTGATACTGGCAGGCTAACTAGGCCTGAAAGGCGAAAAATTAATCTTGTTTGTGACAGGTGAGGCCCTGCTAGTTGCCAAGTGGCTATGAGAGGCTCTGTCTATGAGTTGGCGCGAGGGGTTATTGAGGCCACCCGTCGTAGTGGCAGGAATCGTAGGCCTCTCGGTGATAGTAAAAGAAAACAGGGGGAGGGAGTGACAGGTGAGGCCCTCTCTATAATATTGCGAGGCGGCTAACTCACGTGTGGCCCGATGGCGTTTGCCTCCGAAACGTTGAGGCGGGGTGTTGGCCTCGCGGACCACTAAACGATAGGCAGAAATGCCAAGAACGGAGGTACCTATTTGGGCCTATACCCCTAACTTGCCAGTACTCTATGGCCTAGAAGAATGAAACGTATGTGAACTACAACGTGAGCAGGCTTACGTACCTGGTAGTATGTATGAAGTTTTGAGATTCGACAGGTATGAAAACCTGGATAAACCTAAAAAGGATCGAGTGAGAATGGATCCTGTGAGACCTGTGTAATCTGTATAGGCTGGGATTAGGCTTCTAGCAGTATGTGTGGGAGGTGTAAAATCTATGAGTATGATAGTGACATGACTGCCCATGCTTGGTGACAAGCGTTACGCTGAGTCCGATACCTGGCAGCAGGGGATTGGCCGTGTAATGTGTATATATGGAAGGTGATCAGATGATATGCATGTCACTAAACTGATCTGGGAATGCAAGGGACTTTTTAATGTGAAGTGACAATATGCAGAATCATAAATGTTGCTGTAAAGTGATGTATGAATGTATGAACCAGAACGTGTGATTCAAAAACCGAAAGTCTTGTGAGACGTATATGCCGTGTTCTTGAATACTCGTGTTACGTCGCCTGAGTGTGTCAAGAAAAGGCCTGAGTTTGTAAATGCCATGTGAAATGACAATCTATGCAGAAAATGTTGTAACGTGACGTATGAGTGGTTGAACCAATGCGTGTGATTCAACCCGAAACCCTCTGTGGAAGGTAGGACCGTGTTCTTATATACTCGTGGTATATCGTATGAGTATGATAAGAAATGGCCTGAATAGTTAGTGCCATGTAATCGTAATGTACATGGTTGTAATAACATCATATCTCCATTATACTCTTTGAAAATAGGACCGTGTCCTTGAACTCGTGGTATGTCGTACGAGCATGACAGAAAAAGGAGCCGTAATGTAGGCTAACCATAACAGTAATATACATGTAATATCTGCATTGTAAAATAAAATAACTATTATTATTAAAACCATATATATATAATAAGCAAACTGAAACAAAATAGACAACCTAAGATCGTGTAAAATAAGTATTTGAAAGTTTAACCGATAACTGTGCAGGAAACGTATGATTGGTTGGATCAGTACGTGTGATTCAACCCGAGTATGCATGAAAAGGAATTAAATCCTTGTGTCATGGTTAACAACAAAGAAATTAGGCCTGTAACGTAGGCTGATTTAATTGTAATGAAATGGATAATTATACAAAAAACTCCAGTAAGCGTGGGAGTCCAATGTCTATACAGAAATGTTAGCTGGTTTCATACCCTTGATGTAATAAGTGATACCTTAAAAATAGCATGAAAATGGTCTGTCTATTTAACCAAGCAACTTTTTAACCAAATGTAACTCACGAAAAAGATCTATGTGAATACATAGCAGAATAACCGAATCTTAGTATGAAGGGAAACAGAAGTTAGCATGAATAGCTTAACCGTATGCATTTTAATGCGAACAGCAATCGTGCATAGAATATACTATGAATAAGTGCCGACCAGAAAACACAAACCGAAATGACAATCGTTGTGAAGCAAGGTTGGTTTTTACATGAAATGCAATAATGTCTGAGAAGCCTGTAGTACACTGAATGACCGGTAGGGGTCAGTGTGTAGGCGAAAATGCAGTGGTTCGATGGTTTGTACATGAAATGCAATAATGTCTGAGAAGCCTGTAGTACACCGAATGACCGTTAGGGGTCAGTGTGTTGGCGAAAATGCAGTGGTTCGTTGGTTTGTACATGAAATGCAATAATGTCTGAGAAGCCTGTAGTACACTGAATGACCGGTAGGGGTCAGTGTGTAGGCGAAAATGCAGTGGTTCGTTGGTTTGTACATGAAATGCAATAATGTCTGAGAAGCCTGTAGTACACCGAATGACCGGTAGGGGTCAGTGTGTAGGCGAAAATGCAGTGGTTTCGATGGTTTGTACATGAAATGCAATAATGTCTGAGAAGCCTGTAGTAGACTGAATGACCGGTAGGGGTCAGTGTGTAGGCGAAAATGCAGTGGTTCGTTGGTTTGTACATGAAATGCGATAATGTCTAAGAAGCCTGTAGTACACCCAAAGACCGGTAGGGGGTTTAAACGAATGATATGCATGAACATGCAATGGTTTTAGAACAGACTTAGACAAAATGCAGCCGTAAAGTGAGGACCTGACCCGTGCATGGTGCCGTGGGACTGATGCCTGGCATAACGGGTAGGTTGACTTACAGTTTGTGAGTCACTTGGACACCATCCACGGCGATGGATTGAAGAAAGAAGGTGGTAGGCCAGAAAAGCCTGTGGCTGGATTCCTGACACAGCTCTGCTTAAAAAACCTCATGGAGTAATCAGGTAAAATGGCGTCTGGATGACCCGGAAGTGGAAATGATGCAGCGCTGACCTCGAACGATATGGAGCCAGGTAAGGGGTGTCCCTTAAGTAGGGAAGAGGTGTGTCATACGCCCCTCCCACAATTACAGGCCAAAAGGCCTTAATACATATAAAAATACCTTTTTATGGGGGGCGTGGCCAGCGGAGCAACCGACCAGACGCGTGTATGCAGAGCTCCTGCTCCATAGACTATATTTATTGACAAAAAGCCACGAAAACGGCCAAAAACAGGAGCCAAATTGTGCCCAATACCTCCACAATTAAGATGGGGCGCAAAAAACGAAAATCAGTCCACTCGGAAAGCCTTTACCAACCTGACATCCGAAGATCCTTTGACGGACCGAGGCCACAGGCCCAATCCAAGATGGCCCCCAGCAGACCACGAGTCTCCAGCACTTCGGAGGGCTCTGATGGGGAAGATGGATCCGCGTCCTCACAGGCGCATAGCGGAGTGCACCGCACGGCGGACTCGGATGCCGACACGTCCCCAGCCACTAAAGGGGACATTAAGAGGCTGTTACTGGACCTCCGAGCGGTGTGGAAAACAGATCTAACTGGAGTGCAGGCAGAGGTCAGCGCATTAAGTCGCCGTGTAGACGAAGTGGAAGCCAGAGAAGGTGACAGGGACAGCCAGCAACTAGGGACGCAAGCACAGCTGGAAACTATGGCCCAACAGGTCCGGAGCCTGACCAGGACAGTCACCGCTCTTGAGGCCCGGCACCGCAGGAGAAATGTGCGGATGCGAGGGATACCGGAGACTGTGAACCCAGAGGCCCTAATGGACTTCACTGATAAGGTTGCCAAGGCTTTGGGCGTGCGGGGGGACAACAAAGCACCCCCACTGATCACAGCATTTAGAGTTCGGAAAGCACCCACCGCCCCAGCTGACGCACCACGAGATACAATAGTGGTGACAAGAGACATCGCGGTCAAAACGGCCATTCTCACCCGATCCAGAAGCCAAGCCTCAGTGACCGTGGACAACTGCCAGATTAAAATATTTGAAGACCTACCATTCGCAATACTGGCAGAACGTCGCCGGTTCCAACCGGTCACCAGAACACTGAGAGACCATAATATCAGATACAGGTGGGGAGCGTCTGGAACCTTAGTAGTTCCCCACGGAGACACAGTGCTGATCCTGTCTGCAGGGGAAGACCCTGCGAAGCTCCTCAACACGCTGCAGCTACCTCCTGTAACGCGGCTAACACAGGGAACAGCCGAAGATGCCAACGCTATGACCCTGACACCGAGAGGGGTGACCCGGAACAGAGCTCACCACTCGCCACAGAATGGTCCGACAGAAGAAGATCAACCCCCATGATTAAGAGAGGGGCTCTGCATTTCGCCCAGGTACCGCACGGACAGCATGAGAACTCCAGTTCCTACCTTGTGGCCCACTGAGACCTGACTCTTTTTGTCATATGCCCTTACTCCTGAAGACTCACCCGCCAAGCTGTTAAACGAGAGCAACGTAAACTTTGCAAAGAGACAGATTAGCTATAAAGGCAACCCATCGCTGCCCCCATGCCGTTTTAGCATACTTTAAGACTGATCGTACTGACGATTGCTGTTCTTTCCTTTTCATTCCCTTTTTTTTCCTTTTATTTTTTTTTACTTGTATTTTTTTTTTATTATATATATTTATTTTTTATTGTTTAGTTAATCATATATGTATACCAAGCATTTTATATGAAGTTGGTCATGCAGGTGCGAGGGGGGGGGGTAAGAACACATAGCAACACACTTCGAGTTGCCCCGTACCCCCCCAAATACAATACCATACCAAGGCACACTATTTCGCGCCCGCTGCCCATAGCTGGGCTCAAGCCGACAATCACACCGTGGCTCAGACGGACGCGTTATCCCAGTTGAGAACGGTACCAGCCCATCACTTACACAGCAGAATACTAGCAGCAAGTATCATGTCACTTACCTGGCGCTGACCACGCTATATCACATCAACCTTATCTATAGACTCACTGAGAGTCCCCCCTTGGTCTAGCACACCGAACCCACACAACAGCGCCAATCAGCAACACTGCCCAGTTAACAGGTCTAACCTGATTACTCCTAACACTCTTTTATGCCAGTATATGTTTATATCTGAATATCTATTATATTATGATGTTGCCCTGGTACTCAGAGAGGGGGACCACCATGTAGAGGCCGAGGCGCGTAACGCATGCAAGGCACACAGACCCATAAGTTTTAACCGGACCCACTGTTAGGTCTCTGCCACCTACGGCTCCCTCAGAGTAAATCCATGAAGATCTTGCCTTTTGTAACTACCCAGATAGCTAGCAATACACGATCAAATATAATGCTAAGACCTCAAGTCTCACTGTTCAAGTTAATGCATAAAACCTGATTGTTCCTTATGTCTTATTCTGTTAATCCATGTTTACCTTTGAATCTTTAATCAACAAAAAACAAAGTGCACCCTATCTTGCAATACTGAAACTTGTATTTATACATGCACTTCCAAAAATAAAGAATTTAAAAAAAAAAAAAATACCTTTTTATACATTCTTTATTTATGTAGGCTTTTTAATTTGTGTTTGTCAAGACAAGATATTACAGAATAAAGAATAGATATTAAAGGTAAAGAACATATCAATATAGACAAGTGATAACAAGATACATCAAATAGCATTCTTACATACATAAACTTGTTCTGTCGGAGGAGTTAGAAGGCTCCTCAACATTGGTAGCAACCTGTTGATATTCGTAGTCTCAGTGTAGTGGTAGAGATACCTCCCATAGTGTGAGGTAGTTATTGTGGAGGTATTATAGACGTAGAGCTATGATAACCATTGATGTCTTGCATTTTTAAACTGTAACTTTACTTTTTAACCAAAGGTTGCATAATCTTGGTTTTAAAAAGTTTAGAATTATTGGAAATAATACAGAAATTCAGTAGGGCCACTCATATAATTAGCCGTCATGGTTAAATGCTTTGAAATAACCTGTGTCTCTTGCTTTTAGAGGGTTTTGACATCCACGTTGATGCAGCTAATAAAGATGTAATTTTTAAAAGACATTTTAAGTAAAACCAGAAAACGCATGAATACATTGAAAGTTCCGTAATAGATGGTGAAGTATTTTTAACACCTGACAATTTTAACTATGCTGTGAGTGTCTGTGAAACAAGAACAGGCCAGGAGAGTGGGAGGAGAGGATAGATAAAGGAACACCAGATGTGACAGGGAGTTCATTAGATGGAACCCAGTAGCTATTATTCTCTTATAGAGATCAGGCTGCTCTGTAATTAAAACTTCCTAGGGCTTCAGAGCAAGAAGTAAAAACAAAATTATCTTCTTATTTAACACTCATATGTGTGTGATATGTCTATGTCTCTATCTATCCATCCAAGAGCAAGAGAAACTCTATTTTATAAGCAATTGGATTCCCGTTCAGGAAAGCGGACAGGATCATCTCTGATTGGTGATACAGAAAATAATTAAATTTTTGTATTTTTAAAAGTCTAGGGACAAATATATCTATGGATTTGGCAGAACATTTTCCAAGCAGCGTAACTTTGGAAAATTCACGCATGTCAAATATTTTGTGTAGTAAAAACAAACAAAAAAATGGGATTGACAAATATAAAGGTTTGGTTGAAAGAAAAATGGTTATTTGCTAAAGCAAGGTTAAAAACCATTTACAGAACTATATTGCCTGTTGTTTTTTTTTCTAAGAAAATGTATTTGTGGCAATTGGAGGGTCTGTGAATTAAACAAACACAAAATAGTCTGAAGTCATTCATGGTTCACATACCCTGAACACCAAGGTGTGCCTTTTTGTGTGTATGTGCAAATAGTCTGTATATTATTGCATTTGTACATGTGAGTTTTACTCTCAAACCCCTTTTATGTATAAATAAAAATCTTTCCTAATTATAATAAACAAGAGCAGGGACTAACTGGTTATGCAGCATGCATCAGGAAGTATGAATGTCCATTTAGTCTACTTTTCTTTGTATTTTGCATGTTGGGCTTAAGTCCGGGCTCTGGCTGAGCCACTCACACATTCAGAGTTTTCCAGGAGTCACTCTTGCGTTGTCTTGGCTGTGTGATTAGGGTCATTGTCTGGTTGGAAGGTAAAACGTCTGCCAAGTCGAGATCTTAAACGTCCTGGAACATTTTTTGTTAAAGGGCCACTATAGGCACACAGACCACTTTATCTCCATGAAGTGGTCTGTATGTCAGGTTCCCCTAGTTTTAACCCTGCAGCAGAAAACATAGCAGTTTCAGAGAAATAGATATGTTTACACTGCAGGGTTAATCCAGCCTCTAGTGGCTGTCTCCTTGACAGCCACTAGAGGCTGCTTCTGCGATTTACATAGAGTAAATCACACTTATTTGAGTAATGCTTTCATATAGGAGGTCTTGAATGCGCGCGTGCCTCTGGCCACGCATGCACATTCGGCTCCACTCAGAAGCTGACATCGATGGAGGAGGAGATGTCACCAGTGCCGCGGGAGCCCGGTGCTGGATTAAGGTAAGCAAATAAATGGTTAACCATTTATTCGCCGCGTAACGGGACCCTACTCACCTAACCGGTGACTAGGACTCTATAGCGTTGGTGTTCCTTTAAGGATATCTCTGTATTTTGCGGAGTTCAGCTTTCCCTCAATCCTGATCAGTCACCCAGTCCATGCCACTGATAAACACCACCAAAGCATGATGCTTGCATTGCAATACTTCACCGTTGGGATAGTATTGCTCATGAGATGAGCAGTGCCTGGTTTCCTCCTGACATGACCCTTTGAATTGAGTCCAAACTGTTCAATCTTCATTTTATCAGAGCATAGAAGCTTGTTTTTGAGACCTTTTTTTTGCAAATTCCATGTGGGCTTTCATGTGTCTTGCAGTGAGGAAAGCCTTCTGTCTGGCCAGTCGGCCATATAGGCCAGACAGATGGAGTGTTGTGGTAATGGTTGTCCTTTTGCAAGTTTCTCTGGAGTAACCATTGAGTTCTTGCTCACTTCCCTTGTTAAGGCCCTTCTTCCCCCAATTGCTTAGTTTGGCCAGGCAGCCAGCTCTAGGAAAAGTTTTGATTGTTCCAATATATTACCATTTAATAATTATGGAGGTCACAGTGCTCTTAGGAACCTTTGGCAATGCATCCAAAATGTAATTGTAACCTTCCTCAGATCTGTTTCTTGACATAGTCCTGTCTCTGAGCTCTGCAGACCATTAATTTCGACTTCCTGGCTTGCTTTATGCTCTATGTATTTAAAGCTGTGAGACTTTTATATAGGCAGACGACAGGTGTGTGCAATTCATTGATTATAGTCCACCTGTGGCAAATTCAAAGTGTAGAAACATTGAGATGAGCCAGAGAAATGGGATGTATCAGAGCTAAGTTGTTATAGCACGGGGTCTAAATAATTATGTCAATGTAATATTTCAGTTTTTTTCTTTTTAATAAATGTTCTAGGTTTTCAAAAATAATTTTATTTATTTATTTGCTTTGTCATTAAGCATTGAAAATGCTTTCCTATAGCCTGGCTGAATGCACGCGCGGCTCTTGACCGCGCATGCGCATTCAGCGGGTGACAGAAGAAGAGGGAGGAGAGGAGGAGGAGAGTCCCCCGCCCGGCACTGGAGAAAGAGGTAAGTTTAACCCCTTCCTCCTCCTAGAGCCTGGCGGGAGGGGGACCCTGAGGGTGGGGGCACCCTCAGGGCATTATAGTGCCAGAAAATCGAGTATGTTTTCCTGGCACTATAGTGGTCCTTTAACCAACTATATGAAATTGAATCCAATTTGTTCTAAAACCCAAACTGCATATGTTCGTAGCTATTAGAGAGAGATTTACTTTTTTATGGGTTATATTTGTTTGAATATCTGATGGTGTTGAACTCCCTGTGTTTTCTGTAGGACTATTTAAGCCCAAAATCTGAAATTTACTTTGAATTCATGACATTCAAAATGTAGTTAATACTCCTGCATTTACTCTGGATACACACCTATTCACAACATTTTGAAACTTAATCTGTCCTCTCAGATCATATGCAATCTGTATCCACCTCCCTTTTTCCTTCAACTTTTATATCCTTGTCTAAAATCTCTGGGGGAAAAATATCTCCACTTTGTCAAAGTTATTGGCTCCACCTTACCAGTCTCTCAGTCTAACTTGCATGGCCTGATTAATACATCCAATTATTTTCTACTCCCGACTAGCGTATTCATCAACCCAACCTCTATTTGTCCTAAATATGCCGGTGTCATTCGATATGTGCTGTTTAATGATTATATAATCTGCTCATTAATTATTGGCTTAGTATATTATCACCATACTATCCTCATGACTCTAAGGATGTATGTGCTTTGATATTCACATAATGTCTTATGTACACTTTAATTGTATAGTCAATGTACTCATTAATCACAGTGAGCTTTTACAAAGATAAATAACAACACAGAGTAAAATTACTTAACAACAAATGTTTAGCCGTTCACATAAATATAAGAAGTTAATAAGTAAACAAATAATGTAGTTGCCGATGTGGATTTTAAATAATTTGCGGTAATCCTATGTTTTTGCGTGAGCTAATGAGACTCTTATTAAAATGTGTTTTGTTTTTTTTTTTTAAAGGGGGGGGGGGGTAATTTTTTTGTTTTGTTTGTTTCTGTACATCAACTCAGCTTGTTACCTTTCCTATGCTAGAAACTCATAGCAGAATTTTAGTGGAAAGAAAAGATATTCAGTTTTTCTGCTATCGATATTGTTTTTATTTATTTATTTATTTATTTATTTTGGTAATATAAATGATAAATGTGAACCATCAGCTGCTAATGGCATACAGTTGTGCATTACTGATAGTGCTGCATCAACATTGGACCGACTTCTGGACTTTTCTCTGCAGACTGCTGTTACTAATAATGATGCAAAGCACAAAGCACACAGTTCTTGGTGGGCGTTGAATGACATACTATTATTCATGCTCACACGTTACTCTGATAGACCTGATTTGAGAACAAGTCTGTTGGTTCCGTGGTGACTGATCCTCTTAGATCCACAGAGTATTGTACATTAAGAGCAATTCTAGAACATTGTGTGAAAGCTTTAAGATGTGATACTGTGATGAAGGTCCTTTTTCAATTTCATATGAGGAAGCAGCCTTTAGCTCCATATAAATTATTATTTTTTTCTAATTTATTTTTTGGGGAAATACAACCCATTTTTCAGGCCGTTGTCGGTTGTCGGTTTTTGAACTTGCGTTTGTTTAGCCTATGCAGTGTCTAGCAAACTTTGATTATTTTCCCAAATATGTATACTGCTCTGGAGAATGCAATCAAAATTAACTTTGGATCTACCTTTTAATGGAACGTTCACACCATGCAAACACGAATACGTGCTTAAAAGCTTCTTTTGAGCCTAATGAATTAATGTAACCATTAACACTCTTTGAATATTTGTTGCAAGCAGAATTGTGAGAACTAAACATTTTGCAGTAGCCAAATACATAAGCGATGAATAGAAAACAAATGAACATTTCTGTTGACTTACCGGTAATTAACTTATTGTAAGTAGGAAAGGTAAGAAGAAAAAAAAAACAATCACAAATGAAAAGAAAATAATTTGTACTAGCCACTGCATGCATTATTTAGAACAGCCAATTCACATCCCATTGGAAAGGTATTATTGCGGGGAGTATGGTAAAAGTGTGGTGAAATATGCACTAGGCTTCAAATTCTACCACACCGGTGTGCGGTGTTAAACATGTACAGTCTATAACCAGTCAGGCCTCAGAGAGGAAATATCACCCCTAATCCTATAGCAGACAAACTGTAATTACAACTAAAAATAATTGACTGGGAATGTGCCGGTAGAAGGCAAAAGGTAATCTGGAGTACTTAAAGGATTGTTGTACCCACAAACACAGAAGTTGGAATAAATTATACATTTGGTATTGTTTCTTAAGCAGTGATACCTGGAAGCAGTCTCCAAAGATAAGGAAGCCTGGTGATCAAAAGTTGCATTGTTAACATTCTCCCATTGGGGAAGGAAAAACTAGCCCCTGACAGAAAAGTACAGCTCTCTCTGTATGCACAGCATTTCAAACAGAAGCACTGCCCATAGAGATTTCTTGCTCCATGGCCACTTCTAAACCCATAAGAAGTGATGGAGGCTGGAGTAACCCTTTAAACGTTATTATAAATTATATAAAAGCCAAACAAAGTCTTGGACTATAACAGATAATGTGTTCATGTTTACCAACCCTAGCCCTGCTCAATTAGCCTGAACTAAATGTAATGAATTACATTGACCACCACTTTTTAATAAATACACAACATTAGCATTAAAGGAACTCTTAATGTACCATAACCATCACCGCTTACGATTGTAAATAGTAAAACCATGTAGAGTCCACCGGGCACCACTCCCCTACCTGCACTATTTCTGTGATCAGGTTACATTTTAAGCCAATCTGTACTGCAGGGCTTCCATCAGGAGAGCAAACGGAAGTGCTTGATTGTGAACATCTGGTTCTCCTGCATTAGTAGTGGATGCAGGGAAAGTCATTCACCTGACTCCAGTTAAAAAAAAATCAAACTGTTCTAAATTGGTTTTGACTCATTACAATGAAGGGGGTTGGCATCAGGGCACTCCTGACACCATAAACACTACAGCGAGCGGTTTCCCGATAGAAGACCAAGTCAAAGGGAGGTGAGAGATCACAGCTCAGATATTTGTTTCAAGCACCTGTTAAGAATGCGTTCCTTTTCATACTTCTTAAGTCAGAGCAAGTGAACTTGTGCATGGGGAGTTCTGCTGTCATGCTCACTCACATTTCTGGCCTTGTTCCTGCTTCCAGTCTCCACTCCAGCGGTTCCAACGCCGGCCGCTGTAGCTCCACCCTCTTATGACGCGGCATGCGGGCACCGACGTCATGATGCTAATGACGTCATCCCGTTGCATGCGTGCCGCTGACATGATGCCAATGATGGCACAGCCCACCAAAACATCCAGATTTGACAGTTTTGGCGGCGTGGCTTACAATTTAAAGAGCCAACTTATAAAAGGCTGCTTCACACATAGGTCAGTGCCTTGTTGTGGTTCTTTTGTTCGTGCCCAATAGTGCTTTACATCTGGCTGTTCTATTTAGGTATTTTGACTTCGGCTATCCTGACTACTCTCCATTCTCCTATTTTGACTCTGCTCGCTTACCTCGACTATCCCAATATCTGGTTTCCTGACTCTGCTTGTATACCTTGTTTTCGTGATTTCTGGCTCCCTCGATCCTGGCTTGTTCTTGACTATTCTCTAGCTGTCTAACATAGAGTCCAGCCACTCTAAGGTCAGGTATACTTTTTTTTTCTTTTTTTTTTTTCTATTTCATCCTGCGTGTTGGGTCTCATTGGAGTCCTGACATCTGCCTCTTCCTGAATAATTGGACTCATCCCAACATATAATATATAAAAGTCTCCACTAGCTGACCATACACTAACAAAGTTTAACGCTGCTATTTTTGAGGTCTCTCCGCATGTCATTGTGATAAAAGGAAAAAAAAATAAGCAAAGGGTGCTTAGACAAAGGTTTCTGTGCTTTACAAGATTAATAAAGTGCAATATTAAAACGCAGTAAAAAAAACATAGATGTGATGTGAAAAATTGTAAAATATTTTACTATAAAATGGAGGAATTAAAATGCATACCATTATATGATGTCACTGATGGGCCTTTCTATACTTTTTGTAAAATATTTTACAATGAATGATGAATGCATAGAAATACAACTACAAAGGAAAAAAAATACAAACAATGTGACATTGCATCAATTAACACACTTCTAAGTCAGCATTTGGAGAAACATAGGTTGTAGAGTCTTATCCAGGGCCTCTGAGCATTACAGGAGCCTGTTATAGTAAAGAATTTGACAACTCCTTTTAAGAGCTAAAAGGTATGCTGATGGTCCAGGCGAAGCAAAACAAGACAGCTGAACTGGAGAGCGGACAGATGATGAGGCTTTGTTTTGCTAAACATCCATCAGGGTGATCATGATCCGCTGGCTGTAGTCTGTAGGAAGAACCAGATCAAAATGTAGAAGCCATAAAGGTGCTTTTATTCATGTAAACACCACATTGTGTATTAAGGCTTGAGTCTGAGATTGGCAGTAAATCACAGAAGACAATGAAAAGAAACAGCAGAACTCAGAAGCTGGATGTAAAAGCAGAGGGGAGCTTTTGTTTGCAAGAAAAACAAACAAACAATAAACCTAATGGATTAGAAGCTTTTAACAGTAGCTTCTTGGCCAAGAATGACTACATTTTAGCAACCTTCTTTTTCAGGACCTGGGTTTTTATATTCTATGTACTATTGATCATACCCCAAAACTGGGATTGTTGTCTATTTCACCAGCAGAACTGTTCATATTCATTAAGCAGTGATGCTGTTGTAAGCTATATAGAGACCATTGTCCGGTCAGTAATATCTTTCTATTTTAATAATTGTGAACGGACCATCTCCTATAACTTGGGTCAAGAACCACTGTCGAAACAAATCCTAAACCTTCTGACCTTTTCACTGATCTCCCATGAAATCTGCAGTTTCTCACGTGACAGCTGATCCTTTTGGACCTTTAGGAGCTACCCAACAATCTGTGGAACTGGACAAGTATCTTGGTATGGGGTAGAGATATGGGATAATCGCCATGGAAACAAATGGAATTCTTGATTGCTCCACTATTATAAAGTTGCACCATTATTTCAGATCTCAAAACCTAGATTCATTTTCCAGATATCTAAAACTGCAAAAACAAATATTATTGATTTGAACACCTGCGTAAAAGCTGGCAGGAAAACCAATGATGAGTACTTTTTCTTACAGGGACACTATAAAGTCACCAGAATAACTACAGCTTAATGTAGTTGTTCTGGTGAGTATAATCTTTCCCTCCATACATTTTCATGAAAAGACAGTCTTTACATTGCACCCTAGGGATACCTCCAGTGGCCACTCCTCAGATGGCCACTGGCAGTGCTTCCTGGGGCAATGCTACACAGTGTGCACCACTGCCTTTCAGCATTTCCAAGCTCGGCATGGAGACACTGAATTTTCTTAATAGAATAGAGATGCATGAAGAGCTGCTGATTGGCCAAGTCAGCATTTGGCCCCGTCCCCATCCCCATCCCACCTCCATGTCGATTTCCCTATGGGTAAGCATTGGATTGGCTGAAAATGATCAATTCTGATGATGTGAGCAAGGAGGCGGATCGTGGCACTAGAAATAAGGTACATTTTCCTACCTTTTAGGGAGGGGGGAGTACCACCTAAATAGTGGTTTAACACTATTAGGTCAGGAATACATGTTTGCGTTCCTGACACTATAGTGTTTAGGTATTTAAGTTGGCATTTAATAATAAATATTTTCTGTATATTTTATTTTTAGATTGGTTTGAGTTAATGGCAAACAACTTTTCATGTACAGTGAGGGGAAAAAGTATTTCATCCCCTGCTGATATTGAATGTTTGCCCACTGACAAAGAAATGATCAGTCTATAATTTTAATGATCGGTGTATTTTAACAGTGAGAGACAGAATAACAACAACAAAACTCCAGAAAAACGCACGTCAAAAAAGTTATAAATTGATTGGCATGTCAATGAGTGAAATAAGTATTTGATCCCCTATCAATCATCAAGATTTCTGGCTCCCAGGTGTCTTTTATACAGGTAACAAGCTGAGATTAGGAGCACTCTCTTAAAGGGAGTGCTCCTAATCTCAACTTGTTATGTGTATAAAGGACACCTGTCCACAGAAGCAATCAATCAATCAGATTCCAAACTCTCCACCATGGCCAAGACCAAAGAGCTGTCCAAGGATGTCAGGGACAAGATTGTAGACCTACACAAGGCTGGAATGGGCTACAAGACCATAGCCAAGGAGCTTGGTGAGAAGGTGACAGCAGTTAGTGCGATTATTCGCAAATGGAAGAAACACAAAATAACTGTCAGTCTCCCTCGGTCTGGATCTCCATGCAAGATCTTACCTTGTGGAGTTTCAATGATCATAAGAACAGTGAGGAATCAGCCCAGAACTACACAGGAGGATCTTGTTAATGATCGCAAGGCAGCTGGGACTATAGTCACCAAGAAAACAATTGGTAACACACTATGCCGTGAAGGACTGAAATCCTGCAGCGCCCGCAAGGTCCCCCTGCTCTAGAAAGCCACATGTTCAGGCCTGTCTGAAGTTTGCCAATGAACATCTGGATGATTTAGAGGAGAACTGAGTGAAAGTGTTGTGGTCAGATGAGACCAAAATCAACCTCTTTGGCATCAACTCAACTCGCCGTGTTTGGAGGAGGAGGAATGCTGCCTATGACCCCAAGAACACCATCCCCACCGTCAAACATGGAGGTGGAAATTGTATGCTTTGGGGGTGTTTTTCTGCTAAGGGGACAGAGCAACTGCACTGCATCAAAGTGACAATGGATGGGGCCATGTACCGTCTAATCTTGGGTGAGAATGTCCTTCCCTCAGCCAGGGCATTGAAAGGGGTCATGGATGGTATTCCAGCATGACAATGACCCAAGGCAACAAAGGAGTGGCTCAATAAGAAACACACTAAGATCCTGGAGTGGCTTAGCCACAACTTTTCTTGATCAGTAATATTTAAAACAATAACTAGTTTTTCAGATTTCCTTCTGGTAAAAGATAAAACCGAATTCAACTTTAGACAATATCAACAACATTCTTGCAGAAGAGTTTGTAGTCAGAAATGTTTCTAGTTTTTTTTATTTTATTATGAACATTTAGAAGACTGGTTTATTATCATAGACAATATGTAACCGTTTCTAACTAACTTAATTTTTTTAAATCTATGACGTGTATTTGTGAAACCTTACACTTTGATGAATCGTAGACCACACAGTCCAAAGTGGTATGGAAAGGGATCCAAACTGGAAATATTCTCAACCTGACTCTTGGGTTTGAAACTTTTGATATCTCGTATTCAATTAACAAAATGCATTTAAAGCATAAACCCTTCTGACATTCTTTTTGTCACAAGGGTTTTAAAGGAATACTGGAATACTGAGTTAAGTTTTTTTCTCTGTTGGATAAACAGCTTAGATGACAAAATAATTCTCCATTACGTTTAACCTTGCATGCATCTGTTTTTGCTGATGATCCAAAATAAGGCAAAAACACAGTCTGAAGAACTAACAAAATTGGCGTATTTGTTGATATGCTACCATTGGATTTAAAGGGACACTGTAGTCCCAAAACATCGACCGCTTAATGTAGTTGTTCTGGTGTGTATATTATGTCCTGGCAGGCATTTTAATGTAAACACTACCAGTTCGGAGAAAAGCTACATTAAGTTGTTGTTGAATCTTGCTCTCCACAGTGGTATACAGTTACTAGCTAGCCCACCACTGAATGTTGTTGGTACATAATGTTGGGTTATCGTATTCCTGTGCATATTGAGTTATATGTGACAGAGATCACTTGCACTCAGAATAACTGAAACATATTGAAGCCCAATAAATAAACATGCTGAGATGTAAAATTTGCCATTATTGCAAAGGTTAATATCGAACGACCTGTAACTATCCTATTTTCGTACTCGCACCCTAGACCTTCTCTTGCAGGAATTCTCCAGGCATATCCCTTTATTATGGAATGCCTTCCCACTCCACCTTTGACTCTCTCCATCTCTGCAGTCCATTAAAGAATCCTTAAAAATACACTTGTTTAGAGAAGTCGATCAGCTTGCCCCTTAACTCCGCATCCCTTGTAACCTTCCACTGCTGTCTCGTGTCTACTGTGTTCCCCTCTCATCCTTTCAGTTCTATCCAGAACATTTGATTCCCTCATTTCCCTCTGGGTATTTGTCTTTTTTATTATTTTAGATCATACGCTCATTTGGGCATTACCTACCATTCCTATATATCAAACATGTTTTGTTAGAATCTACCTGTTTTATCAATTATACAGTGCTCCAGAATAGATAATATTGTCAGTATGGGGGCGGGACCTAGCCAGCATGGCGATCGGATGTATTGTGTGAGTTCTCCTCCAATATCTCTAACCATGCAGCACAATCATAACTCACGGCACACTCATCCAGCACCTACTGGGACTTACCTTGAGCCGAGTCCCTAAGTCGACCATTTTATTGCCGCAATCAAGGCAAGGCCTTGTGAAGGCATCAGACAGGAGAGGCAGCTGCTCTCCTGCTCCACACAACAGTCTCGGCGCAGAACCTTCTTGTTGCCCTGTTCTTCTCCCCCTTTGAACTGGCGGGGTTAATCCCGGTCCCCACTGGACCACAATACTTACCTCCTCCGTTGAGTATCTACCTCTACTGACTACCTCTCTTGTGTGGTTGGTCTAGCCAAGATAGCGGTTACCTTTACTTATCATGGGCAAAGCCTGATGCACACCCAGCATAGCTCTGTTGAACGCATGCTGCTAAAGCTGGAGGCGATAATTGCACACTTCTGAGCAACGTTGGAAGCAAGAATAGCAGCACCTCCTTGCCAGCCTCAAGATGAAGATCTAAGAGGTGAGAAGAGTTAAGAGGTGAGGTTCCATTTGGGCACCGCAAACCCACAAGCGTCAGATACTACTTTTGTGCACCCACCTAGGCTGCTGGCCACCAGGAGTTACACCCCAAAGCATCATCTACAGAGGTGGGGGACAATCCACTCCAAAGTTTCCTGCTTGGAGTGGATTGTCCCCCACCTCTGCTTCCCTTTGGAGACTCCAAGTACGTGGCTTGAGGATGCCGGCCTGGCTACAAGCCTGGGGCTGAGGACCCGACTCACCCTACCCCCACAATGCAATCACCTTTGATCTCTCTGATGGTGCCAAGCATTTCCCTGACGGCAGGGATCAGTTAATGGTGGACTTCCCTATATACTTCTGATGTCGCTCAGCTGATGTTGCGTGCTCACATACTATCAGTAACAGCTGTCTTATTATTTGTTGTATTAAGCTCCCTGTTTCTGCCTTATTTCTTTTATGTGAAATTCACTATGGTACAGTAGTAAAACTCCTAGAGTCCTGTGGTTCCCAACTTGCAGGATATCTTAACACTACAGCAGTCATTAGTCATGCCTAGACAGGCCCATCTAATGCTTAACTATGATGTTAATTTCTGCCTAGGCAGTCTAGTTTAGCCAGCACTTGTTGAGTTTGCACTTCATTAATAATCGCCTGCCTAGCGAGGTTTAATCTTGTGCTCCGGATTTGAACCTAGACAGATGCTCTCAGCATGTCTTTTAACATAACATACCTATTTAGCCTGTTTATTTCAACAAAAAAAATTAGACAGGTAATTCAGGGTTTGATATGCACATATATCTTGGATATCTGAACTGCACACTGTCTCTAAAAATCAAGACCGACAAAAAAAAATTATATTGGCACTTTGTCAATAATTTTAATTGGAACTGTATACACTTTAAATATCTTACTCCAGGTTCTCTTTGTACATCCGATTTTAAGAAATCCTGCTTTCATTTTTGTTTCCAAATCATTATTGGAGAAAGTGGCGTTTAAAAGAAAATTCCAAGTGCTTATTATAATAAATGACAAGCCTAATAAACATGTCATACATTGTTATTCTTGCTCAGACATCCACAGACTGCAATGTGAGAGTGTTTCCGTAATGCCACAAGCTGATTGACACTGATATTTTCACCCTTTTGCCCTTTATTTACAAAGAGACTCTTTAAAAGTATCAAACCGTGTGATACGAATGTTGCGGAGAGATTGACCCAGAGGGATTTCATTTTTTGGATATTTCAGAAACTTCAAACAGATGCATAAAATAGTGAACGGTAGCAGCAGCGCATTTATCGGAGCATAATGACCCCGAGGATGATTGTCTAATAAGAAATCCAAAATACGGGACAGAGGACATTGCTGTTTCTCTGACATAATAGTATCCTGTAAAGTATGAAAAAACAAGCATTTGCCCATGATTTATTAAAGTCTAAGAGCTATTAAGCTTTATGAGAATTACAGAAATGATCTTTCAAGCAGAAATAGCTGGCACACGGCTCAAATGTGCTGATCACATGAAAAAAAAAATTGGCTAGGATTTTGTATACTGCACAAGGAAGCAATCAGCCGAATAAAGGTTAAGTCAGTTGGCTGAACAATGAAGGTTAAGGGTTTATATGAGTACATTTTAAGGCATTATACAAAAATAAAAGGCAGCAGCGAAACATGGATTGTCGCATATGTACTTTTTTGTATGATACAATGTATGTGTTTAAAATATATTATGATGGGGCAGAGCTAGCGATTGACTGGGACGGAGCTTGCAATTGACCAAAGCGGACGTGTTTCACAAGAGCGCCGTAGCAGAACTTAGGATATTGTGCACAAACCTCGGAAATACCTGCAATTTTGGGGTTCCACACACTACCCAAGCAGACTGTGAAGAATGGGGTGGAAATCGAAGCAGTTGAGAGCTGATGCACACCTTAAAAGCCCTTACATAGATGACTTACTCTGACAACCGCCTAGGCCTCGCGCCTCCAAAATGGCGCCACCTCAGGAGCCTTCCCCTGAATACGCGGGAAGTAGCTGTCTGATGAAGCGCATACCTTGGATGAGTTCAGGGATGACCTGTTTGGAGCTGGGTCTGGCTGACCTGTTTCGAGGCATGATAGTCCTTGATTTCGCTGAAGAGATTGGAGCAGGAGGCACCTGCGTGGGTTACGCTGACGGCGCAGAGGGCCTTGTCCAAGCAGACCCCAGCTGAGCACGCCCCTGCGGGACCCGCATCGATTAACCCCACATGCGGATGACCACCATACACCAGCGAGCAAAGCAGATATCAAGGCCCTGCTGGTTGGGATGAAGGCCACGTTCGACACTGATCTCTCCATTGTCCGTGAAGAGGTTCCATGCAATAGAGGGACGAATATGAGTAATGGAAAAGGACTTTAACGCAAACAAGAGCCAATATCAAGGCCCAGCTGAAGAGATGGCTTGTATGCGACAAAACCAGCACCGGTTTGAATCGAAATTGGCACTGCTGGAGGATTTTCAACGGCGGCCAAATCTGTGGATCCGAGGTATCCGTTCCCCTGCAAGAGACCTCACACTTCGAATATGATGTATATATGAGGCCTCCATGCTACCACCAGCTAAAGCAAAGATACTAGTGACTGACATGCATTTTAGAGTGACCAAATCTCCCAAGGCCCCCGCTACTGTCCCTCGAGTCCTGATGGTGAGGTTTAGATCGGAAGCTGACAGTGCTGCGATTATGACTGAGACACGGAAGACCCCACACTACGCTTTTGAAATCTATACCATCTCGTTTTACGGGGGCTTTTCTCGCCCTACTGTCCAATGGCAACATTCACTATGGCCACTTACCAAGCAGCTGCGAGAAGGAGCCATACCCTACAGATGAGGACCGGGACACCAACTCCACATACAGCACAACGGAAGGCAGCTTCGTCTCACTGCTTCCGCAGAGTCAGTGGCTTTCCTCGCGACCTTGTGGCTTCCCCCGCTTCCTACAGAGAACCCGGTGATAGAGCAGCACACTACTCCATCTCCGATCTGGGACATTGATAACATCACCCCGTTTAAGCCTGCGAATCCGGACACTATGAGCAAGAACTATGTTACGCTGGCCAACACATGAGACGCTATACACTAGCACCTGTAATGTCTCCTCTAAGCCTTGCCTAGTGCAAGTTTCTATTTTAGGTTTTTTATTTGTTCTTTACGTTGTTCTTCCCTTCCTGATTTTCTGATGATGCTACTATAGTTTTAGGGATCGATAGAAAGTATTTCAGTGGCACAACACCCAATATAGGTATACAGTGCCTGTTTCTCTTCATAAAGACTTAGTACCCCGATAAAGCCCAAATCATTCCAGTTCTATATCCTCATAGTTGAGGAGCCACGCTTCAAGTACAGCCATGTAATTGTGTTCCCTGTACTTCACACTTAGTAGGCCTGCAACGTACCTGCCCACCATCTTTCTGGCACTAATATGCCCCATGACTGAACAGATTTCATGTTATGACTAAGTTGTGAACCTGCCGACCACTTATATTTGCACATTAATGTTCCCACAACATGTATATGACTGAACACAATGCAAAGTTATAATTTTTTCTTTATTTTTCTAAAAATGCCTCCTTTCACGTGTGGTGTATTTTCTTCTATACGACCTGATATCTCGTTATATTGTGAACACTTGTAAAATTGTTGCTTATCCACATGTGAGTGGAGAAATAAATAAAGAATAATAATTAAAAAAAAAAACATATATATATATATATATATATATATTATGATAGAGGTGGATAACTATTGTTGGAACTGTTGAGTGAGAAAATTACTTCTGTATGAAATGACGCAAAAAAAGGCAAAATTTATCCGTTTTATATGGCATATCAGAAGATTACATACAGATGGTCAAAAACTCGTCACCAGTTTGTGTATGCGAAGCAATGGGTGTTTTGTTGTGGTTGTTGTTAAAATCAGTGTTTGAATAAAATTATGATTTAGCAACAAGTGAATCGAGCCAAACGTTAGATATATCTGTGAATGCATAATTTGTCTCTGAGAAATTGTTGCTTTTGAGTGACACAATACGGTCCACTTAGTCTTAGTTACTCCAAGTTCTGTACACAGCAGCCACACAGATGTTTCCATAGAACTTGCGCTCTTGAATCCTCCCGGGGACCTTCTGAGCATGCCTCTTCAAGGACAAGAGCTTCAGTGGACACGGGAAATCTGACCGTTATTGTAGAATACAGTGCCCTCTACTAATATTGGCATCTTTGGTAAATATGAGCAAAGAAGGCCGTGAAACATTGTCTTTGTTGTTTAACTTTTTGGTCTTATGTTAAAAAATAAGCAAATATTCTGCTCTCGTGGATATCAAACAATTGCAAACACAATACTGGTTTATAAAAAAAAAACATATATATATATATATATATATATATATATATTTGTTAAATGGACACTCAAGACCCCTAAATAACTTTAGCTTGCTGAAAAGCTTTCTGTGTGCAGAAATATAAATTTACCTGGCTACATCCCCTAGACTTTCAAGCAGTCACGTTACTTACTGGTTTTGTAAGCTCAGTGGAGTTAAACCCAAGAGGTAGCAATTGCTAAGAACACCTGCCTTGCAAAGCGTTATTGGCAGCCCTATCAATTCATATTTTCCCATTGGCATTTTATGAGTTTTTTTAGGGGACTAGAAGCAGGACAATGACAGGGGTATAAATATGAGGTAACACATGGACTCAAACGAATCCCCGCCCAGATATCTACTTCTCTTTTGAATATGAAAGCATCACGCCTCTCCTCCCTCCCCCTCCAGCTTACACAATTCTGGATTGGTGGAGCGCTTTATCCTATCAATGAAAGAGGTTTACAATATAAACCTCTGGTCTTGCAATACCTCGTTCCCCCTGGAAGTTAGTGGCGAAATGCGCATCGGGACGCTTCATGTGTATTGGTGTTCTAAATTATATGGGACAATGCTGAAGCACAGGACCACCTTAGAGACATTCACCATACACTCCGTCATACATCCTAGTTGTTATTTTTGGTTTTAACATTTAAAAATATTTCTCTTTTTTTCTTTGAGGGGTCGGGTATTGGCCAACATTAATCCCATTACTTATCTTTTATATCTAGACCTAGCTATTCTAGTATAGACCTGGTGGGAGGTAGTGGACTATCTTGTCCACATCAATGAGAGCCAGAAGCTCTCTGCTTTGATCTATGCCCAGCAGTGCAGGGATTAGCTCATTGGCTGAGAGCACTCAGCTTGCATTCTCAGTCAATAAAAGAGCCCTGCATGACAGGGTTTAGCTCAGCCAAGCTAGCGGAAGTGACCAGTGCCTGGTAGACAGACATCGGTATAGAGTCTGTCTGCCAGAGGGATTGGGAGCACGACTTTAGCACCAATTTTACACAAATCTATATATTTGCTAATGATTTGGCTAACACAATGTAAAGCTGAAATCAGAAGTTTTAAATTCAGGTAAATCTAGCCACGACAGGTACCCTTTAACATTGTCTTCCCGCAAGACCATGCTTTGCATTTTAAGATACAAGCCGCAAGCAAATCTTTCCCATGCATAGCAACTAACTTACGTAAGATGCAGTTGATAACTTGACTACATTACCCGGAGACTTTCCATATATATCTATTACTCAAACTTTATTGTATGCAGTAGCAATCAAAGGTGTTTCATGTTTGAATTTGTAATTTTTTAAATGTTATTTTAGATTATTTTTTTTTTTTTTTAAATCTCTCTTTACACAGACAGTTGATAAACCAGAACAATCAACATTTGGTCTGTTATGCTCTGTAATTTTAGATTTATGTTTTTGGTTTATATTTTCCTCTATATTATGATTTACTTTGCTGCAATCCTAAAGTAAATTGTAGAGCACTTTGAGAAAAGCAGTATATCATTTTAGAACACACAAAGTCACTTACAAGTAGAAAAAATATATTTCATATTAGTTTATTTTTGTTATGAACTGGCAATAGCTATTTAGCGTGTTTTCTTGTAGGTTTTTTTTTTTTTTTTTTTTTTTTTTTATAAAGCAGCATTGTCACCTGAAGTCTTTATATTTTTAAAGTACTCTTTAAAAATTATTTTAACTAAGAATAATCTGCTGACAGTATGTGGTTATAGCAGTACTGGAGACCATATCTCCAGAAGGATATTGATACTTTGGAGAGAGTTAGGGAAGGGCTACTAAACTGGTTCATGGATTGCAGGATAAAACTTACCAGGAAAGGTTATAGGATCTTAACATGTATAGCTTGGAGGAAAGACGAGACAGGGGGGATTTGATAGAAACATTTCAATACATAAAGGGAATCAACACAGTAAAGGAGGAGACCATATTTAAAAGAAGAAAAACTACCACAACAAGAGGACATAGTCTTAAATTAGAGGGGCAAAGGTTTAAAAATAATATCAGGAAGTATTACTTTACTGAGAGGGTAGTGGATGCATCGAATAAGCTTCCAGTTGAAGTGGTAGAGGTTAACACAGGGAAGGAGTTTAAGCATGCATGGGATAGGCATAAGGCTATCCTCTATAAGATAAGGCCAGGGACCTACTGAGAGTATTTAGAAAATTGTACAGACTAGATCGGCCGAATGGTTCTTATCTGCCGTCACATTCTATGTTTCTATATATATGAGTTTCAGCAGTTGAAATAATTCCCAGCATTCCACTATGCAGGTAAGTGAGAATTGACTTAATTATTCCTATTGTATCCTATGGAAGTACAAATTAGCTTTAATTCGTTGATTCTAATTTACTGAAAAATTGTTAAGTATTTGACAGACTTTTCAAACCCTTAAATAGAGCCATATTAATGAAACGCTGTCACGGCATAAATGGTGATGCTGATTTGATTGGTTCATTGTCAACTCATATGCAATAGAGCTGGACATATTTGCAAAACATATAATCCAAGATTGTGTTTTTGGAATGCCACCAAAAGTGTATATCCGCAAATTCCGTGTGGCCTTCCAAAATGGTTTTCTAACTACTGAACTATTGGCTGGGTAACCCAAATCAGTTTCTGAATTCAATAAAAAAAAAAAAAAAAAAAAACAGGGCCAGAAAAATAATTACATAGCAAACACGTTTGGGTTTTATTTATTCATTTATTTGGATAAAGGTTAAAACATGAGCTAGGTGAGTTTACATTCTTTCTCTTCTCTGTGTTTAATAGAACAAACTTCCTAATTTGAGCTCTTCTTTATTTTTGAGAGCAAAGGAGACGTGCTTTTGGTAAGGGCAATGTGTTACAGATTAATTAATACATCAGAGTATGTCATATTCAATAGTACACAATACAGTATATTATATATAATAATATACTTGATACAATCAATGTCACATTGTTAGTAGTTCCAATTGAGTTCCGGTCCTATTTTGAGCTTTTCTGCAATCAATGGTGTCTAGGGAAGTTCAGAATGAGCAGTGGCTATCCTTTCACCATAATGAAGCACTAGTTCAGATGTAATTTCCTGGTCTTCAAGGGGATCCATTAATGTCCAAGTCCACAAGGTGCTCTTTTGACTTGTGTTTAGCTCTTACACTTGGGACCTACTAGCTTCCACTGCAACCATCCCTCTGCAAAAGGGCAGAGACTTGGAAACCAGGTCCAATGTTACAGAATGCTATAAATCTTGGAATGCAACACTACTTGTAATATTAATACATGCATTTCCAAGTAAAAATCAATTTAAAAAATTCTCCGGAGCCCTGATACGAGCCCTGAAATTTCCCTTTGTAGACATTGTCCCCCTTTTTTTTTGTGTGTGTGTTTTTTTTTGTTTGTTTTTTTTTTTTGGGGGGGGGGGGGTTATTTATTTTTTTTTTTTTTATTAAACATTTATACAATCAATTTTGGCATCAAAAAAGGTACAAGTGTTCTTACCAAGTAAGTATTTTTTCACATTTATTTTAGAGCTGCTTTGTTCAAACGTCAGGCATGCTAGGGGTTAACGAACGACCCAGATGGCCTTATTGTTGCAGGAAATAAGATATAAATTGGTTATATATCTATTTCTGGGCAGCATCACTGAGCAAACTAGGTCAAATTATCTGCAGTAGATATATTGATAATAACAGTTCTCACCCCCATTCGTGACACCAATTAGGCTTTTTGTGATTGATATATCTACTCCACTGTTTTTTCAACCACATTTTACCCCTATACCCAGGAGCATTTGATAAATGATCTAAGATCGTTCTAATAGTTTTTCACCATTGATCTGATTCATCACTGTACTGGGATTGAAGACGCAGCTCATTTATCATTTTAATTTCAGCCCGCTACATTTAAACTGGCTTAATACTTACAAAGAAAAGGTGTGCGTGTATATATATCTCTGTGTGTGCGTGTATATATATCTCTGTGTGTGAGTGTATATATATCTGTGTGTGTGTGTGTGTGTGTGTGTGTATATATATATATATATATATATATATATATATATATATATATATATATATATATATATATATATATATATATAATTACGTTATTGTATGTATGACTAAACCATTATTAACCTAATATCTATAATATAAAACATGACTAATGGTGTATCCTGCAGTCTATTCATGAGACTGAAAACACAAACATAAAACGTTGTTGTATATGAAATGTACATGGTAATAACTTCAGCTTCAGTAACTGTGCTAGATTAAGTAGCATAAGGCCGTGTAATTATCCAGCGATTTCTTGTTTTGTGGCATTCCACAAACAATTCCATTCACACTCTTTATTATTACGATCATTTATTTATAAAGATTCAGCAGCCCTCCTCAGTCGGAAAGTGACAATTACGAACGTAAATCATGCACAAACAATAGCAAACACCGAAGCAAACAGTGCACCGGTCATTTGAACTTTTGGGAAATTAAAATAAATTTTTTAAAAAAGTAATTATGTGTAGTAGTTTCTAGTAAAATATACCTTCTTCAGGTGTAATGTTTGCATAAGCATTTTAATTCTATCATTTCTCTTTAAATTATTAAAGAGAAACAATGTTTAAAAGTAAAACTTCGTATCAGGCCTCCTTTAGAAATGGTGAGATCCCAATCCATCATCCGCTTATGTTTTCTACTATCATTTTAAATTCTTCATCATACTACGTTATATTGATGCAGATATATTGATGTATGTTGTGTGGATAATTGGCATTTTTCTTTGTTGGAAAATAAGTTGATTGCCTTACGATTGGATAATAATATTGTGAAATAATGTACAGAAGCATGAACACATCACTCTAATGGTCACTTCTGCTACTAACTGGGGGAATCTTAAAAGAGAATAAAAAAGGAGAGGCACAATATAATTTTTAATGTGAATGTAACATCTTAAAGGAACACTCCATATACCAGAACAATTATAGCTTAGTGCAGTGTTTTGGTGAAAAGTCAAAAAGTTGACAAAAAAACTGATTCCCAACGAGTTTGCTGGACACATCATATTGTCAAAGTTTACTTTACTTTCTCGTTATCTTTCCAAAATATATTGATTGCGTACTCACACTCCACAAATACAGGCTGTGCATGTAGTGGTATTACATAGGTTCCAACTGACCTGAATTTGCCAGAACAATCCCGCATTTTGGGGTACTGTCCCAGTAACTATAGGTCTCTGAGACCTGACCTGCACTCAAAGGGAGTATAGATTCAACAAGGCAAATGTGGCCTTTTCTCCAGCCTAGAAAGCTTGACATTTTATAATGTGAGTGACGCAACACGCATCATGCAGGTACTTTGCATGAGAAAGTAAACTCCTTATCTGACATTTCTATCGGACAGGATGGGCTTAGAGTACTGGGTTATCTTCCAGAATTTGTGAAACTACTTAAAAATGCTATGACAAAAACATGGAGTTGTCTTCGCCCATATTATCTTGGCATCATAACCACTACAATAAGTTCAACTAAGGCTTTGATCTTTTGGTTAATTTAGTGTATACTGCTGAATATGTAAATGAGATATTACCATTGAGGGCATTCCGTCATATGTTCATCATAAGCACAACACAACAACAGCAGGTGATCCAATGCAAATATTAGTTAATCTAAGGCAAATTGAAATGGGACTACAAGGACCTAAAGAAACATGGCAGTATAAAGGTTAAAGGAAGAGAAAGATGGCCACCAAGGAGGCTGATGGAAATTCATTATAATCTAGTCCAATATTAGAAGATTTTGAGACACTGTGAACTAGCATAATAAACAAACATGTATTCCTGACCCAATAATGTTTAGCATACTATCTAGACCCCCTGAATCCACTTTGCCCTCCTAAATATCGTACAATTGTACCTTTATTCCAGGCTGCTTATCTTGGCTTTGATCTGCCTGATTGGTTGACATCATCAGAATTGGTGATCTCAGCCAATCACAATGCTTTCCCATGGGTCAGTGTTTACAGCAATGAGCCTGCAAGACTGATTATACTCATCAGAACAACTACATTAAACAGTAGTTGTTCTGGTGACTATATTGCCCCTTTAAGGGTCACTTATAAAGGGACATTTTAAGCTAAAGAGGTTACTCCTATTTAATGCTGTTTTAATACATTAAAAATGTATTTAAAAAAAACAAGTGAAGAGCTGTAATTTGAGTTTACTAAAGGCAGCAGCTTGGAAAGGGAGAGATGGGTTAAGTAGGATTTGAATGGGCAAGAGTTTGACTAATGTTTTGAAGTAGTAGTGTTGGGAATAGCTGATAGGGTTAATGTGTTTAAAGAAAGAAGTGATGGCTGGATCTCTTTATTTAGATCGCAATTAGTGAGCTGTAATCAAAAACTGGAGCATAATATAGGATCTGAGTATAAGGAATGTGGGTAATGTGGCTACTAGTTATTTAATTTGAATATAAAGCTAGATTATGTGATACAATAGTCCCTATAATGTACAGCAGGAAACTGAGAAGAATCTGCATAGGGCAAGTGTCTGGGGAAGAATATACCATAACTACTACAGTGTACTTTAAAGTTGTTTTTCTTTGTGCAGTAGTGAATGTTATATGAAATTCAACAAAATGAATGCAATTTCATATTTTTGTTGTGGAGAATTAAGCAACAGAAAAGCCATATTCTATTACAATCTTTGGCAAAATTAAAAAAAAGATTGGGAAAAAATTGCTCATGAAAAGTGTGTATATGTTTTGATAACTTTTTTTTAAATTAAGAAGTTTCTTATTGAGCCGCGAGCGTGTACAGCTGCTAGCAGCCTCCTTCTCTGAAAAAGACTATCACACACTTATTCCCCCTCCAAGCCCTGATTCCCTACTCAGCGCTCATATCCAGTGGCTCAGAGGACCTCAGAGACAGAGTGGGGAACACGCAAAGGCACAGCCTATCTGACTACAAGCAACCCACAAACTTCCTAGAACTCCAGATCGGATTACGTAGAGCCGCGATCGGGCAAATTTCCTCGTGGGCACTCTAGGTTCCCAGGGGTGAGGCATCAAACAACACCAAGCACTTGAGGGAGGGCACTGTACTGACTGAGAGCAGGGCCGGTGCAAGGATTTTTGCCGCCCTAGGCAAAATAAAGATTTGCCGCCCCCCCCCCCTTAGCGGTCTCTCCTCACCCCCCTCCCCTAGTGGTCTCTCCACCACCCCCTCCCTCCTTTAGTGGTCTCTCCCTCCCCCACGTTCTCCTCAACCCCCCCCCTGTGTTCTCATCTCCCCCCGTGTTCTCCTCTTCTTCTCCCCCATGTTCTCCTCTTATTCCCCCTCCCTGTGTTCTCCACTTCTTCCCCCCTCCCTGTGTTCTCCTCTTCTTCTCCCCCCTGTAATCTTCTCTTCTTCTCCCCCCTGTAATCTTCTCTTCTTCTCCCCCCCCTCCCTGTAATCTTCTCCCTCCCCCCTGGAATTTTATTTTCTTCTCCCCCCTTCCCTCCCTGTAATCTCTTCTCCTCCCTCCTAATCTTCTCTTCTTCTCCCACCCTCCCTCCAATCTTCTCCACTCTCCCCTCCATCCCTGTAATCTTCTCTTCTTCTCCCTCCAATCTTATCCACTCCCCCTCCCTCCCTGTAATCTTCTCCCCCCTCCCTCCCTGTAATTTTCTTCACTCCCCCTCCCTCCCTGTAATATTCTTCCCCCTGCCTCCCTGTAATATTCTTCCCCCTGCCTCCCTGTAATATTCTTCCCCCTCCCTCCCTGTAATATTCTTCCCCCTCCCTGTAATACTCTTCCCCCCCTCCCTCCCTGTAATACTCTCCCCCCCTCCCTCCCTGTAATGCTCTTCCCCCTCCCTCCCTGTAATGCTCTTCCCCCTCCCTCCCTGTAATGCTCTTCCCCCTCCCTCCCTGTAATACTCTTCCCCCTCCCTCCCTGTAATACTCTTCCCCCTCCCTCCCTGTAATACTCTTCCCCCTCCCTCCCTGTAATACTCTTCCCCCTCCCTCCCTGTAATACTCTTCCCCCTCCCTCCCTGTAATACTCTTCCCCCTCCCTCCCTGCAATATTCTCCCCCCTTCCTCCCTCCCTGTAATATTCTCCCCCTTCCTCCCTCCCTGTAATATTCTCCCCGTAATATTCTCCCCCTTCCTCCCTCCCTGTAATATTCTCCCCCCTCCCTCCCTGTAATACTCTCCCTCCCTCCCTGTAATATTCTCCCCCTCCCTGTAATACTCTCCCCCCTCCCTCCCTCCCTGTAATACTCTCCCCCCTGTAATATTCTCCCCCTCCCTCCCTCCCTGTAATACTCCCCCAACCCTGTTATATTCTCCCCCTCCCTCCCTCCCTGTAATACTCCCCCCTCCCTCTAATATTCTCCCCCCTCGCTCTCTCCCTGTAATATTCTCCCTCTGATATTCTCCCCCTCCCTCTCTCCTCCCTGTAATACTCCCCCCTCCCTGTAATACTCTCTCCCCCCTCCCTCCCTGTAATTCTCCCCCCTCCCTCCCTGTAATACTCCCCCTCCCTCCCTGTAATACTCTCCCCCCCCTCCCTCCCTGTAATACTCTCCCCCCCCTCCCTCCCTGTAATGCTCTTCCCCCTGCCTCCCTGTAATGCTCTTCCCCCTCCCTCCCTGTAATACTCTTCCCCCTCCCTCCCTGTAATACTCTTCCCCCTCCCTCCCTGTAATACTCTTCCCCCTCCCTCCCTGCAATATTCTCCCCCCTTCCTCCCTCCCTGTAATATTCTCCCCCTTCCTCCCTCCCTGTAATATTCTCCCCGTAATATTCTCCCCCTTCCTCCCTCCCTGTAATATTCTTCCCCCTCCCTCCCTGTAATATTCTCCCCCCCTCCCTCCCTGTAATACTCTCCCTCCCTCCCTGTAATATTCTCCCCCTCCCTGTAATACTCTCCCCCCTCCCTCCCTCCCTGTAATACTCTCCCCCCCGTAATATTCTCCCCCTACCTCCCTCCCTGTAATACTCCCCCAACCCTGTTATATTCTCCCCCTCCCTCCCTGTAATACTCCCCCCTCCCTCTAATATTCTCCCCCTCCCTCTCTCCCTGTAATATTCTCCCTCTGATATTCTCCCCCTCCCTCTCTCCTCCCTGTAATACTCCCCCTCCCTGTAATACTCTCTCCCCCCTCCCTCCCTGTAATTCTCCCCCCTCCCTCCCTGTAATACTCCCCCCTCCCTCCCTGTAATACTCTCCCCCTCCCTGTAATACTCTCCCCCTCCCTCCCTGTAATACTCTCCCCCCTCCCTCCCTGTAATACTCTCCCCCCTCCCTCCCTGTAATACTCTCCCCCCTCCCTCCCTGTAATACTCCCCCCTCCCTCCCTCTAATACTCTCCCCCTCCCTCTAATATTCTCCCCCCTCCCTCCCTGTAATACTCCCCCGTAATATTCTCCCCCTCCCTGTAATACTCTCCCCCCTCCCTCCCTTTAATACTCTCCCCCCTCCCTCCCTGTAATACTCTGCCCCCCTCCCTCTAATATTCTAACCCCCCCTTCCTCCCTGTAATATTCTACCCTCCCTCCAATATTCTCCCCCTCCCTCTCTCCCTGTAATACTCTCCCCCCCTCCCTCCCTATAATATTCTCCCCCCTCCCTCCCTGTAATATCCCCCCTCCCTCCCTCCTTCCCTGTAATATTCTCCCCCCTCCCTGTAATATTCTCCCCCCTCCCTCCCTGTAATACTCCCCCATCCCTGTAATATTCTCCCCTCCCTCCCTCACTGTAATACTCCCCCCTCCCTCTAATATTCTCCCCCATTCCCTCTCTCCCTGTAATATTCTCCCTCTGATATTCTCCCCCTCCCTCTCTCCCTGTAATACTCCCCCCTCCCTGTAATACTCTCTCCCCGCCCTTCCTGTAATACTCTCTCCCCCCTCCCTCCCTGTAATACTCCCCCCTCCCTCCCTGTAATACTCCCCCCTCCCTCCCTGTAATACTCCCCCCTCCCTCCCTGTAATACTTCCCCCTCCCTCCCTGTAATACTTCCCCCTCCCTCCCTGTAATACTCCCCCTCCCTCCCTGTAATACTCCCCCCTCCCTCCCTGTAATACTTTCTCCCCTCCCTCCCTGTAATACTCTCCCCCTCTAATATTCTCCCCCCTCCCTCCCTGTAATACTCTCCCCCTCCCTCCCTGTAATACTCTCCCCCTCCCTCCCTGTAATACTCTCCCCCTCCCTCCCTGTAATACTCTCCCCCTCCCTGTAATACTCTCCCCCTCCCTCTAATACTCTCCCCCTCCCTCCCTGTAATACTCCAACCCTCCCTCCCTGTAATACTCTGCCCCCCTCCCTCTAATATTCTAACCCCCCCTCCCTCACTGTAATACTCTCCCCCATCCCTCCCTGTAATACTCTCCTCCCTCCCACCCTCCCTGTAATATTCCCCCCTCCCTCCAATATTATCCCCCCTCCCTCCCTCCCTGTAATATTCTCCCCCTCCCTCCCTCCCTGTAATACTCTCCCCCCTCCCTCCCTCCCTGTAATATTCTCCCCCTCCCTCCCTCCTTCCCTGTAATATTCTCCCCCTTCCTGTAATATTCTCCCCCCTCCCTCCCTCCCTGTAATACTCTCTCCCCCCCTCCCTCCAATACTCTCCCCCCTCCCTGTAATATTCTCCCCCCTCCCTCCCTGTAATACTCTCCCCTCTCCCCCCCCTCCCTCCCATACTCTTTGTAACGGACCGTTTCAGCATAAAAGGGGAAAAATGCGTTTAGGCGATAATCCCCTTTTCCATAGACCAGCAGCTACCATGAGCACCAACTTCCCGAACTCCCAAACTGCACGAATTCACCAACTCTCGAACAGCAGACACACGAACCCTGGAAGCAGCCGAACAGGAAAAGCAATATGGACAGCTTACACTCCTGGCAGTCGGCATACAGTCCCCTTCCCCCCAAGAAAGAGACACACTCCAGCTTCAGGGTTAAACAGCAACTCTGGACTGGGACACCCAGTCTGGCTTTTATTACAATAATCCACATACAGGCCACACCCAAGGGGAGGCATAAAATAACCAATCCGAGATATGGTACAACCCACACATCCCCTCCCCTTAGCCTGAGAGATAATCCACTTATTATACAGTTTAAAACATAACTTTTACACAATATCTGTAACTTCA
This sequence comes from Pelobates fuscus, assembly GCF_036172605.1. Lineage (NCBI taxonomy): Eukaryota > Metazoa > Chordata > Amphibia > Anura > Pelobatidae > Pelobates > Pelobates fuscus. The sequence continues at coordinate 52,421,285 of NC_086326.1, forward strand.
AAACCATACATCCTATTCGCATAAAAATACATATTCACAATCAATCCATTCAGGGGAACAACATATTAAAAAATGGCATGGATCAGACCAGGGGTTCAAAAGTTAGTAAAGTATCTTTTAAAACCCCTAGCTTGCAGCATGGCACAATCTGGCTCAAACAGAAGTAAAACATCCCCCACAATGCATCCCGGCTTCCTCCCTTCTGCCCTGGAGATAATTGGAGAAGTAATCCAATTATCTAGGACTAGAGTCAGACTCCATTAACCACATGGTTACAAAAAGACAGTAAAAGACATAAAATTACATACTGATACATTTAACACATAAAACACACATTTCTACATATCCCCAGTTTAACTGAACACATAAATACCTACATAATATTTAAGACAGTATTACTGTGATATGTTACAAAGTCTTAAAGGGACATTAGTCCCAAAAGTCCCAATATGTCCAGGGGCCGTAGTCGCAGGGCAGGAGGCTAGCAACCAGGCTTCTCCAGTTCACAGTGGCGAAGTTGGTTTCGCCACAATTCTCCCCTTTACCAATTAGACTAACAGGGTATCTGACCTCCTGCCGGTCAGTGCCCTGGTTAGTCCAGCAACCCACCCACAAAACAGAAACAGCAGGGCAGCCCACCCACAATAAACAGTTACTACACCTGGGTGAGGGAGAATTTTGTCCAGGTTCAGGTGCCTCACCACGGCTGTGTGGGGGACTGATAGGCTGCCTTGGTGGGTTGCTGAGGGGGCAGAGACCAGCGGTACTCTGTCCTGTTGCCAGCACTACCACAGTGTTAGTCTGGTTGGAGCCTGGTTGCTGGAGACCGATTGTCTCCCCTTTGGATATATGGCTCTGTGGCTGGGGAACAGGACCGACCGTCCCTACCCCTGGTGCTGCAAGTGCAGAGACTACGGTCCCATCTGCACAGATGTGGGGCTTAACATCTCCCCTTTGTGGGTTAGGCTGCCGCTGGAGAGAGGGTGTCACAAGCTCCTCTCTCTGGATGGTAAACTGCCGCTGGGGAGAGGGGTTAGCAGGCTCCTCTCCCTGCCACTCTCTCTGCTGGTGGAAAGGGGGACCAGCTGTCTCCCCTTTCATTCTCTTGTCCGGCTGCTGGGGTGCGAGACTGACTGTCTCTGCTCCCTGCAGGACACACTGCCGCTGGGGAGGATGGACGACACCATCAGCTCCCTGGGGTACACACTGCCGCTGGGGAGGAAGGACGATACCTTCTGCTCCCTGGGTTACACACTGCCGCTGGGGAGGATGGACGACACCATCAGCTCCCTGGGGTACACACTGCCGCTGGGGAGGGAGGACGCTGCTCTCCTCTCCCTTCACTTCACACTGCCTTCTTGGCATATCACTTTGCTGCTGGGGGGCAGGAACAACTACCTCTGCCCCCTGTAACTCAGCCTGCCGCTGGGGAGGAAGGACGGCACCTTCGGCTCCCTGGGTTACACACCGCCGCTGGGGAGGATGGACGACACCATCAGCTCCCTGGGGTACACACTGCCGCTGGGGAGGAAGGACTGCACCTTCTGCTCCCTGGGACATACACTGCCACTGGGGAGGATGGACGACACCATCAGCTCCCTGGGGTACACACTGCCGCTGGGGAGGGAGGACGCTGCTCTCCTCTCCCTTCACTTCACACTGCCTTCTTGGCATATCACTTTGCTGCTGGGGGGCAGGAACAACTACCTCTGCCCCCTGTAACTCAGCCTGCCGCTGGGGAGGAAGGACTGCACCTTCGGCTCCCTGGGACACACACGGCCGCTGGGGAGGATGGACGACACCATCAGCTCCCTGGGGTACACACTGCCGCTGGGGAGGAAGGACTGCAAACCCCCTGGCCCGCTCTGATTCCCACGGCAAGTACTCTCGCACTGCTTTCTTCACACGCTGTACTATATCCTCTGAGAGGTTGGGTCCGCATAAAGCCAGTATCTTGGTGACCTCTCTGTCATACGCCTCTTGAGTGTAGCTGGGTGCCATGCTTGCTCTGCTGCAGTTGGTTCCTTGTAGATAGGGGCGCTGTACGGGTACTGGCGTTGCCCTCACTTTGTAATCCAGGAATGGTGTTGTCTGTAGCTGTCCCTCTGGTTGTAGGAACGATCCCGCCGCTTGCCACCAATTGTAACGGACCGTTTCAGCATAAAAGGGGAAAAATGCGTTTAGGCGATAATCCCCTTTTCCATAGACCAGCAGCTACCATGAGCACCAACTTCCCGAACTCCCAAACTGCACGAATTCACCAACTCTCGAACAGCAGACACACGAACCCTGGAAGCAGCCGAACAGGAAAAGCAATATGGACAGCTTACACTCCTGGCAGTCGGCATACAGTCCCCTTCCCCCCAAGAAAGAGACACACTCCAGCTTCAGGGTTAAACAGCAACTCTGGACTGGGACACCCAGTCTGGCTTTTATTACAATAATCCACATACAGGCCACACCCAAGGGGAGGCATAAAATAACCAATCCGAGATATGGTACAACCCACACATCCCCTCCCCTTAGCCTGAGAGATAATCCACTTATTATACAGTTTAAAACATAACTTTTACACAATATCTGTAACTTCAAAACCATACATCCTATTCGCATAAAAATACATATTCACAATCAATCCATTCAGGGGAACAACATATTAAAAAATGGCATGGATCAGACCAGGGGTTCAAAAGTTAGTAAAGTATCTTTTAAAACCCCTAGCTTGCAGCATGGCACAATCTGGCTCAAACAGAAGTAAAACATCCCCCACAATGCATCCCGGCTTCCTCCCTTCTGCCCTGGAGATAATTGGAGAAGTAATCCAATTATCTAGGACTAGAGTCAGACTCCATTAACCACATGGTTACAAAAAGACAGTAAAAGACATAAAATTACATACTGATACATTTAACACATAAAACACACATTTCTACATATCCCCAGTTTAACTGAACACATAAATACCTACATAATATTTAAGACAGTATTACTGTGATATGTTACAAAGTCTTAAAGGGACATTAGTCCCAAAAGTCCCAATATGTCCAGGGGCCGTAGTCGCAGGGCAGGAGGCTAGCAACCAGGCTTCTCCAGTTCACAGTGGCGAAGTTGGTTTCGCCACATTCTTCCCCCCCCCCCCCCCCCTCCAATCTTCTCCTCACCTCCCCTGTAGCGTGGCCGAGCTCCTCTGCGGTCTGCGAACCCAGCCGGACTAACAGGAAGTGCACACTGAGAGTGTGCAGTTCCTGTTAGTCCGGCTGGGTCGCGGACCGCAGAGGAGCTCGGCCACGCTACAGGGAAGGGGAGGTGAGGCAGTGCGGCAGCCGTCTGAGCGCTCTCTACAGAGCGCTCAGGCGGCTGTGGCATTTAAAGGGCCGGCGATGGGGGCGCAGGGCGCCCCCTCCTATATGGCGCCCTAGGCGGCTGACTAGATTGCCTTATAGGAAGCGCCGGCCCTGACTGAGAGTGCAGCGAAAGTGACCGTGACTTTCTACCCAGCACTATAGAGCTCTTCCAAGAATTGGAAGATGCTCGCAGCCCAGTCAAAACTCCTGATTCAGATCCAACAGTCATTGTTCTCCTGGTGACCTCCTGATTGGGACCCAGGTATAAAACAGTGATAGTCACTTCAATAATTGTTTTATTGAAGCTCATTGAAGTGGTCTGGGTGTGTTGTCCCAGTCCCCCTTAGTCCTGCAATGTAAATCATTGCAGTTTTTGAGAAACTTCAAGTCTGGCAGAAAACCCAATTTCCTTATGACCATAACATCAGGAAGAGGGAACAAAGGTGGACAAACAAATACCAAGGACTGAAAGAGGAGCTAAGGATATGGAAATTGAAGGCAGTAGTAGCCACAATTATGATCGGGGCACTTGAGGCTGTGACCACCAAGTTGGGGAAGTGGCATCAGCAGATTCCAGGTGGGACATCTAAGATTGCTGTCCAGAAGAGTGCAGGTCTTGGAGCAGCTAAGATAATGGACTGAATCCTCAGACTCCAAGGCCTGTGGAGGACCAGAGAATGAGGGATACACAAAATTACTACCTGGAGGGGTGAGAAATTCGATATATAATATAAGCAAAAATATATTTACTTGATTGACTGCTAAAGAAGCTGGGATTTACTTTTACTTTCAGCAACTGTGTTTATGTTTTCTCCCATGGGAAATGAAAGATGCCAGTGTTTCTGCTTATTTCACAGTGGAAAACCTTTATGCACCTAAACAAAAGCACTGATTATCATGGATCACTGAAGTTAACCTTTTTGCAATCTGGATTTCTATATTGTTGCAGAGATAAAACTAAATAAACAAAAATAAATAAATACATACAGCAGACGTCCCGTGTATTATTTTAATTAACTTTATTATTCTCCACTAATGCCATATTTGTGTTATTAAATTATGTTATCGTTCTAAAATTGTAAACTGCTGCATTGGGATTTCCTTTAGGAACAGACCTTTTACAGAGAGGAAGAAAAAAAAATATTCTTAAACGAAGACCTTGCTTTGGCTGCCTGTCAGTTCGAGAAGCAGTGGAAGAGAAAAAAAAGCATGAATATTTCCAGACAATGAACTTCAACAAATATTCCTTCTATGAAGGCAGTAAAAACTCCTTGATTCGAAACTGTGCCTACTGGCAGTGAACAAGTCTAGAACGACGATAGAAGCTTCACTACGGATCTGTCCAGCTTGCCGACAGGGAAGGCGATTTTTCATCCTATAATTATTTTAGAACATACTGTATTTGCTTCAATATGTTCCTGCTTACATATTAATACAGTGTAGCCATCCCATCTGTTTTTCCTATTGTTTGATATTAAATTATAGTTCTCCAACAAACTCATGTATATTTAGATTTCGTGCAGAGAGACTTCCAGGGTGCATCTACTGCCACTACATTAAGTGCACAGCAAGACACCCAAGCAACTGCTAACAAGTAATTTGTAGTTATGCGTACCAAGCTGGTCCTTGAGGCACCTTACGTGCATATTTAGGATCTCCTAAGATTCGCACAATAGCTAACTGCCTATATCACGATGGGAGAGGCCTTATTTGGAACTAGGTTTCTTATGCATTGGCGAGGGGACCAGTAAAAATGCATTGCCTAAACTCTTTCTTGAATATGTATCTGCTGATTAATTGGGATGTATGCACAAGGTGTCATACTGCAGCTCAGCTATCATACATTACTATCTGAAGTGTATAACCCTCAGTATCCATGCACGCTCACATCTTATGTAGAAAATGCTGAAAGTTGCCGTATTCAGAGATGAAGGTAAGCTACAAAAGTCAAGGCCATTAATGATCAATATTGCTATCTTTATTCAATTTTCAGAATTTGTGATCCTGGTTGTAGATGACCTTAAGTGTGTGTCTTGGTGAGCACTTTATACACTCACCCCTGGTCTAAACCACACACAAAACATTATGATACAATATGTCAAATAAATGTCATACAAATGTAAGAAACTGCTGTCCTTTAATCTACATGCATTAAAGGAACACTGTAGGCATCCAGACCACTTTAGCTCATTGAAGTGGTCTAGGCGCAGTGTGCCTATTGCACTTAGTGCACTTAGAAACTGAAATGTTTACATTGCAGCACTAAGTCTGCCTCTAGAGGCTGTCGACGAGACAGCCACTAGAGGGCTTCCTGGTTTGAAACAGACCTTTGGTCCGGTGTCGAATGCTGGACATCCTCACACTCTACATGAGGATCTCCAGCGTCAGATTTTTCCCTTTAGGAAAGTATTGATTCAATGCTTTCATATGGGGAGGTCTAATGCGCATGTGGTGTTTGCCGCGCATGCGCATTAGAGTCTGCTCATCGCAGGACGGAGGAGGAGGAGGAGGAGCTTCGACCCAGCACCAAATAGGGGAGTGCGCAAGGGAGGTGGAAGGAAGGGAGAGCGATAGTGCCAGGAATACAGCTTTGTATTCCTGGCACTATATAGTATCGCTTTAACTTGTTTATAAAGCCTGATTACTGACTTTATCCTTGGACCAGTCTTTGATCCCTGGTCCTAAATATACATTTAATGAAATGAAGGCCCCAGACACTCTAGTCAACTTAATGTAGTGTCTCTGGTGTCTATAGCTTTTCAATGTTTCAATCGCTGCCTTTTCATTCAGTCAAGCACTAGAGGTTCTTCCTGTGTCACTGTACAGCAATGGCGTTCACTTTCTCCACTCATGTAGGTGCTGAACATTCCCCATAGAGCTGCATTGATTTAATGCATCTTTATGAGGCGATGCTGATTGGTGCAACACTGCATTTTTCCTATAGGAAAGCATTGAATTGGCTGAGATCATCAAATTTGATCATCTTCGCCATGGAGGCGGGGTCAGCTGTGCCAAGACTGATACGAGAGCAGAAAAGAGAATCACCGTTTCTCAGATATGTTGAAATGTAAGTGTTCTATCAAACTAACAATCCCAGATGTCTGAGCCTTACTTTGGATCTGCCAAGATCCCCTCTGGCATCTAGCTATTCCACTAAAATGGCTTCAAACTGAAAGTAGTCTGAAAATATTCTGGAATTAGAACCCCATACTTTACCTTTGGAATTCACACGAACACAAATGTTTCCTCTGTCTTATGTCTACAATGTACTTTAGGGAAATATATACTTATTTTCACTAGACACAGAGAATTTGTATTTAAGATAACTACGGTATATTACAATTGTAATATGTCAGTTTTATTTTGAGCATGATTTTATTTTCTACATGAACACCGGCACAATTAATTTAATTAATACAAAATGAAAGCTGAATGTAACCAAGCATGACAATGTGCTGCTTAATTAAATTGTAGATAATTTGCTCTGCAATAAGCAGGTGTTATATTTCTTATTCTTTAAGAGAAGTGCAAACGTTTTTAAATGGGAAGTGACCACCTTACCAGCTTCCTGTCCATTTGTATGCAGTAAAAATGAATAGTCTATTTTCTTCACTGCCCTAGATGGCTGCTATCTGGGAGGGGGTTCAGAAGAAGAGTATGAATTGGTTCTTTGCAAGATTCCAGGAACAGTGAATTCAGGAAGAGATTATCATTTTTTAAAATTTATTGTAAGAAATTCCCTGCAGGATGTATGTGTCAAAGCTGCTGTGTTTAAACTAATTTTACTTTAATTATCCAAGAACTCCACGTCACCGTTTTATTGGTTCGTTGATTTACGATACAGTCATAATCACGCATTCCACCTCGAGCTCTTGGGTATTGCTCGTGTTGTCAGATGTCCGTTTTGAAACATGGCACGTCGCCCGTGGGGGAAAAGCATGTACAATGTATTGAAGTTTTCATGCATTAATTATCGTGTCCAAAATTTTAGTCAAAGTCATAGTTGTTCTCTGACTGCTTAAGTTCTTGTGATTGCAATAGACAATCACAGGACCATGCATTGCACCAACCTTTGATGAATGCATTCTAGCATTGTTGTTTCTACTTAAATATAATTTTATTACATGACAAGAGGCGAGTATTTTGCATAATTTTCTTTACTTATGCCTCCAGCAGCACAAGTCAATCAATCAAAAACTTTTAACCAATCCTAGGCCAACATAGCCTGTATATAAGTCTTTGGTGGGCGTGTCTATCCCTCTTTCTTTGCTGCTTCCAGAAGGCACAGGTCAGAGTACTACCTTCAGAGTTTATTCTATATTTATTTAATATTGCTAGGATAATATTCATTGTTTTCCTTTATTTATATGTTTATTTAGTTTTTTTCCTTTCTCCATATTTGTTTTCTCCCTCTCTGCCCTACCTCTCCTCTCACCCTGTACTGTCTCCTACCCGCGGCGTTTTTACCACGACCGCACTTTTCTGGGGTATGGAGCTCGCTTAGGGACCCTTTGGGAGGTGGGTGTGGGGTTGGAGGGACATTCCGCTTTATTTGTGCGGCGTTTAGAGGCTTGACGGCGGACCGCGATCACGATCGCGGACCGCACTGTCATTTTGGCGCGAACGGCGGCCATCTTGGATCTCGCTCCCGCGAGACCCACGACGGCCATTAGCGCTCCTAACGGTCGTGATTCAAACGACCCGTCCTTTTCTTTCTCTCATATGTATATGTCAACTTGTTTTCTCTACCTACACTGTGTATATTTATTTGGTGTCAGTATCCTCAGACTTCCCCTCTGCTGCACATCTTAAAGGCACAGTGCATGCAGGCTCATCCCCTGCTGCACATCTTAACGCACAGTTCAAGCAGGCTCATCCCCTGCTATACTTTTAAAGGCACAGTACAACTGTCCCAATACAAGCAGACGTACCCCTGCTATTAAATCTAGTGACTCAATACTAGCAGGCTCGTCCCCTGCCATACTATCATATATATGTGACTCTATACATGATATCCACTATAGTAAGTGGAAGCTGTATCATACGGCACTTCACGCATTTCAGATCCTAACACTCTCCTGTCTTCAACAGACAGACCCAACACACAACACAAGATGAGTGATTCACCACAGTTACCACCATCAGATTGGCAGACACTCATTAACTCGGCGGTAGCCGCCTCCGTGGAGAAAGCTATCGGCAGACTGCTTATGCAGAACCCAAAACTGGACACGGCTACTGAACAACCCACGGAATTGACTGACGATGCCCTTCCCGGAGACTTCCACGCTACCAAACGGCAACGGAAGGGCACCGTATCGGACACCCAGAGAAAAAGAGGCAAAACACCGTTGAAGAAGAGCCGCCAGGCAACGAAGAGAGGACCTTCCCCTCCATATTCTCCGTCCTCGGAGGACGACGATCGCAACCCCCCACCATCGCTTGACATCATGGATGAATGGAAGGCGGGGGATTCACACTCGGAAGACGAAGAATGGCTAGACGTCCAGGGAGACGACAGGGACTACGATCAAGACACATACCTTGAGCAGGAGTTCCCTCACCACTCACGGGATAAGCAGGAAGAGGGCACCTTCATAGACCCCCAAGGAACGACCATGTTCGACCCCCGCACGATCCGACATCCAAGATCAACAGAATGGGGATTACCAGAACACCTGGCTCAGTTCATCCACTTCTGGCTGAGAAAGCCAATGGACAAAGAAGTGAGGGCGAGACTATGGGCAGAATGCCCAAGACCCACACTACCAGATAAAATCGCACTGACCCCGGAATTTGATACTACCGTATCCCTGTTCATGTCCCGCGCAGGTCGGGACCCGTGAAAAGGGATAGAGAAGGGCCTTAGGGAATCCCAAGACAAGCTCCTAGACATCCTGGGCCCTCTAGCAAAAATGCTATACTTGGCCGACCTAGCCCTCTCCCAGGGCACCGCACTGGACGCCCACACTATACGTGAATGGGCGCAACGGGCCATCTGTATGCTGGGTAACACCAACGCGGCAATGTGCGCAGAACGCCGCAGAACTGCATTACTAAAGATGGACCCAAAATTGATGGAGCTGGGTAGAAAAGAAATAGGACCGCTGGCGAACGGTCAACTTTTCGGTGACTCTTTCATAACTGAACTCAAAAAACATGTAAGCATCTTCACCACTCTGAATAAGGCTCAGGCCTCCATCAGGCAAGTTTTTCGTAACACCACACCACGCCGGGGAGTTTTTGACAGGGCTGGTCGCCAAAGGGGCCGAGCCACCAGCCGATTCTGGCCTACAGGCCCCAGTCATCTCAAGCCTTCTTCCCAACCTCAAGAACCAACTTCCAGAGAGGATCTTTCCGTTCCAGAGGCACCCGCACCCGCGGACGCGGACGGTTCAATACAGGTGAGCATTCCCAACACACCCTGTCTTTTTTCGTACATGACTGCAGGCAGACTGTCTCTTTTTTCACAGGAATGGGAGAAGATATCTTCGGACAAATGGATCCTCAATACAGTAACCGGCTACGAGATCGAGTTCTCAGACACCCCGGTACAAGACCGATGCCCACCTCCAATAAGAGCGTCGGCAATACACACCGGAATCATAGACAAGGAGATTCAAACCCTCTTCGACAAAGGGGCGGTGGAAGCCGCCCCGGACGATACGGGTTTCTTCAGCAACATCTTCGTAGTCCAAAAGAAAACAGGAGACTACAGACCAGTCATCAACCTACGGCAACTGAACGTTTTCGTCACATACAGACATTTCAAAATGGAAGGAATCCACCTTCTAAGAGACCTACTATTACAACACGACTGGTTCACTCGACTAGACTTAAAGGACGCCTACCTATCGGTACCGATAGCCCACGTCAGCCGTCCTTTCCTCCGCTTCACATGGAACCATCTCACCTACCAATTCACCTGTCTCCCATTCGGCCTCTGCTCAGCACCATGGTGCTTTACGAAACTCATGAAGCCGGTAATGGCTTACCTAAGGGAGAAAGGCATCCGCTGCCTAATATACCTGGACGATATTTTGATATTCTGCGAATCAGCACCCAGGCTTCACTCTCAAACGAGATCCATAGTGCTCTTGCTAGAATCTTTGGGCTTCATCATAAACAGAGAAAAATCTTCACTACAACCAGCCAAGGTGGTTCAGTTCCTGGGATTCGAAATAAACTCGGGAACATGTACCCTCCGTTTACCCACTGCGAAGATTGCGGCAATACGGAAAGAGATACGCTGGGTACTTCAAAAAGACTCAATACCGCTTCGCCTTCTAGCCCGAATGGTAGGCCTTTTATCGTCCTCCATACAAGCGATCTTCCCGGGACCGCTACACTACCGGGCCATGCAACGGGCGAAATCCTATCACTTGAGACAAGGACAGACATACGACCACTGGATTCCAGTGTCAACAGAAATACGGACGGAACTCCGATGGTGGCTCCTGCACATTGAGGCCTGGAACGGCAGAGCCATATTCGGTCCGAACCCGGACTTTGTCTTGGAGTCGGACGCCAGCCTATGGGGCTGGGGAGCCCACTGCGCACAGGCGTCCACCGGAGGACCATGGTCGGAGGAAGAAAAGCTCCTACACATCAACTGCCTGGAGTTGATAGCGGGCTCCTTCGCGATCCGGAGTTTGGCCAAGAACATGTCCAATTGCTGCATACTCTTGCCCATGGACAACATTTCGGCAGTCCAGTACATAAACCACCTGGGCGGAGCCAGATCACGGGCCTTGACAGAAGCGACGAGGGACATCTATCGATTCTGCCTACCCCGCAACATCACGATCAAGGCAGAATATCTACCGGGTGTCAACAACCTCACAGCAGACTGGTTCTCTCGACACTGGAGAGACAGCAGCGATTGGCACCTGGACACCACCATCTTTCGCAGGATAAGGCAGGTAAGAGGTCTGCTACACATAGACCTCTTCGCATCACGGACGAACACTCAACTACCGAGATATTACAGTTGGCTCCCGGACCCTCAAAGTGAAGCAGTGGATGCGTTCCTGCAACAATGGCCACAAACAGGAGCTTACGCGTTCCCACCTTTCTCGATGCTGGCGAGAGTCCTCCACCACCTACGCAGAGCGGGGACTTCTCTGATTCTGATCACACCTTTATGGAAGAGCCAAGCATGGTTACCGGACCTACTAGCTCTATCACAGGACCATCCACTACTCTTACCAGTGTTCCCATTCCTCCTAGTGAACCCGGACGGGGAACCTCATCCGTTGATTACACAAGATCATCTGGAACTGGTGGCCTGGAGTCTTTCCAGGGATCCTGGAACGTCTCAGGCCTATCGCAGACGACTAGAGACCTGTTATGGGACTCCTGGGCACCTGGCACTAGGCGCAGCTACCTATCCGCATGGAACACATGGAACCGCTGGTGCATGGAAAGGTACCTCGATCCCTTTACAGCATCTATTCCCTGCATTCTAAATTTCCTGTCAAACCTGTTTTCGGAAGGAAGAGCATACCACTCAATTAATATCACCAGATCCGCCATCTCGGCGGCCCACACCCCGATAGACGGTACACCAGTGGGTCAAAACACCCTGATATGCCGTCTACTTCGGGGCATCAATCTAGCCAGACCTCCGGTCCCGAAGTATAACACTCTTTGGGACGTTGATGTAGTTCCTTAGGAACTGGCCGGACAACGAGTCCTTGTCATTGAGACAACTATCAGCCAAACTGACTCTCCTTCTATGTTTAGTTTTGTTTCGTAGGGTCGCGGATGTTGGGGCTTTTGACGTAAACGGTTTCACTGTTACACCAGTAGGGGTTACCTTCATGGTGTCTCGCAGGACTAAGACGGACTCCACATCCGTGTCTTATCCATTTTTTCCAACGGTTCCGCGGCTATGCGTCGTGACCACCTTGCTTCGGTACGTAGAAGTTACCGAACCACTCCGTTTTTACCGATCGGGTCAACTTCTGGTATCTTACACCAAACCATACAAACCCGTAACTACCACTACGTTGGCCAGATGGGTACGATGGCTCTTATCCCTGGCAGGGGTAGAACCGAATTTCGGGGCCCACTCGGTACGCGGGGCGGCGGCTTCGCGTGCATACTCGGCGGGAGCATCACTAACGGACATCTTGCGCTCGGCAGACTGGACTAGAGAAAACACCTTCCGAGTTTTCTACTTTCGACAGACCTCTCACGCATCTTTTTCGTTGTTACCACAGCGTTAAAAATGCAAAATAGGAAGCCTCCTGTCATGTAATAAAATTGCAGATTATGTGTACGTATAATCTTAATTTTAATAATGACAGGAGGCGAGTATTTCCCCCCCCCCCTTAGATCTTGGGATTGTCCCCCCCTTGATACTCGCCGATTCTAGCATTTTACAGGCAGTTGTGACGTCCTTATAGACTGTTACCTTCATACTACATAAACCTCACGTAAACCGCATAGAATTAACTAGCTAACAACTCAATAGAACTGTCAATGCTATAACCTAATACTTTAGACATGTTAAGTAACTGAATCAGGTCTAGGTTGCATGCGGACAATAGTTCATTTCCACATCTTTCACCTATTTCTGTTTTTTTCCAGCATAAGATGACTCGGGAGCCGGGCAACAAGACCCCTCAAGCTTCAATCCAAGTTACGTTCGTTCAAAGTTAGAGTTCCAGTTTAAAAGATACATCACAACCTGACATTACAGGATTTCACACATCAAAGAAAGAGGAATAGACACGCCCACCAAAGACTTATATACAGGCTATGTTGGCCTAGGATTGGTTAAAAGTTTTTGATTGATTGACTTGTGCTGCTGGAGGCATAAGTAAAGAAAGTTTATGCAAAATACTCGCCTCCTGTCATTATTAAAATTAAGATTATACGTACACTACGTTAACATAATCTGCAATTAATCCACCAAGTTGGGAAAAGAAGAAAAATATTACAACCTCGAACAGTGATTCCCAAACCAGTCATCATGGCCAATATCACAAATCCTTTTATTTATTTTATTTATTTTTTTGAGACTTCATGTATTTGTAATTGTTTCCTTTTGAATTAGTTTTTTGCAAGATTCCAGGCACAGTGAATTCAGGAAGAGATTATCATATTTTTTTTTTTTTATTTATTGTAAGAAATTCCCTGCAGAATGTCTGTGTCATAGCTGCTGTGTTTAAAGTAATTTTACTTTAATTATCCAAGAACTCCACGTCACTGTTTTATTGGTTCGTTGATGTACGATAGTCATAATCACGCATTCCACCTCGAGCTCTTGGGTATTGCTCATGTTGTCAGATGTCCGTTTTGAAACATGGCACGTCGTCCGTGGGGGAAAAGCATGTACAATGTATTGAAATTTTCATGCATTAATTATCGTGTCCAAAATTTTAGTCAAAGTCATAGTTGTTCTCTGACTGCTTAAGTTCTTGTGATTGCAATAGACAATCACAGGACCATGCATTGCACCAACCTTTGATGAATGCAATCTAGCATTGTTGTTTCTACTTAAATATAATTAATCCACCAAGTTGGGAAAAGAAGAAAAATATTACACCCTCGAACAGTGATTCCCAAACCAGTCATCATGGCCAATATCACAAATCCTTTTATTTATTTTATTTATTTTTTGAGACTTCATGTATTTGTAATTGTTTCCTTTTGAATTAGTTTTTTGCAAGATTCCAGGAACAGTGAATTTAGGAAGAGATTATCATTTTTTTTTTATTTATTGTAAGAAATTCCCTGCAGAATGTCTGTGTCATAGCTGCTGTGCTTAAACTAATTTTACTTTAATTATCCAAGAACTCCACGTCACCGTTTTATTGGTTCGTTGATTTACGATAGTCATAATCACGCATTCCACCTCGAGCTCTTGGGTATTGCTCATGTTGTCAGATGTCCGTTTTGAAACATGGCACGTCGTCCGTGGGGGAAAAGCATGTACAATGTATTGAAGTGTTCATGCATTAATTATCGTGTCCAACATTTTAGTCAAAGTCATAGAGTTGTTCTCTGACTGCTTAAGTTCTTGTGATTGCAGTAGAAAATCATAGGACCATGCATTGCACTAACCGTTGATGAATGCATTCTAGCAATATGCACGCACCAGAAGGTCTTTTTACAGTTCCCTAAAAATAAGTGTAGCTTATTTTTACTTAATTGCTGTTAATTATCATGTATCCTCTAAATAAGATGTAGTCTTCCTCGTAAACTACAATCTGATTGCAACAGTTATGAATTTCTCAGGATGACAATTTTTTACAATGATAATCTATTAAATTCATACTGGATAAAATTGCTTCTGAAGTCTCTTATACTTGGTATTTATTAGGATTCAGATAGGTTTTCATTATGCCAAGTCATCTTCAACCATTTTGAAGTAGTGAATGAACCAAATGCCCTTATAGTCATATATATATATAGTCTGACAATGACTAGAGATGTACTGCTAATGGTAGCGCTGAGAGATGAAGAAATCTGAGCACATTCATACAAAATGTGGATGTCATGGATACCACAGTGTGTTTTTGTATTGTCGGCTGTTGCGTTGCTTGTGCCCGAGGGAATTCATTTGTAGAGCTGGATCAGAAAGATCAATAATGTCATATGTTCTCAGGAAGTCAATTAGGACAAGGAAGTCCTGGGGGGTAACTTTACAAACTGGGTCAAATTTTAAAAGTGCTTATTGTACTGGGTTTAACTTTGGTTCCAGTATGTTTCTGATGAAATTGCAAATCTTTTTGGAGCATATTGTGAGTCACAAAAAAAAATGTACACTATCTTTTACACTAGTATAGGAGACAAAGGTGGCAACACGGTGATAAAGTTACGCTCTATCATAAATAGCAGCCTGCCTTGTATCTGTTCATCTTTTCACTTTTAAAGTTACCATGCCTTACAATGTCCTTTACCCCTACCTATGTGTATGTTTTGTTTTGTTTGTTTTTTTGCTACCACTGTCCTTTTTTCATAGTCCTCCCATTTCAATATTAGAACGGTATATTGAGTGACCGCTCAAGAGCAATGATCCCTGGTATGCCGAAATCCCTTTTTTACAAGAATAAATGATGCATGGGAAAAAGGGCTTAACATTTGCATGCCCTATCCTTCTAGCCAGCCTTAAAGGGACACTATATAGTCAACAGAACTACAGCTTATTGTATTTGTTCTGGTAAGTAGAATCATTCCCTTTTCATAGAAAATGCAGTGTTCACACTACAGCCTACGGATACCTGCACTGGCCGCTTCTAAGATGGCTACTAGAGGTGCTTCCTGAGGCAGTGCTGCCTAGTGTGTAGCACTGCCATTCAGTGTATTCACCCTCTGCATGCAGACACTGAACTTTACTCAGAGTTGCATTGATTCAATTATTCTCTATGGGGTGATGCTGACCAGGGCTGTGTTTGACTTGTGCTGGCTCTGTCACTGATCTGCCTCTTTGACAGTCTCAGCCAATCTTATGGGGAAACATTGTGATTGTCTCAGGCCACCACTTCTAATGATGTCAGCATGCAGTTCAGAGGCAGAGGCAGCAGCTGCAGACTTGAATGCAAGTAAGATTTTTTTAGGGAGCCAAGGGGGACTAGATGGTGGTTTTAACACAATAGGGTCAGGAACACATGTTTGTGTTCCTGATCCTATAGTGTTCCTTTAAAACTTACTTGCCACTGCAAGCATGAAGTGCCCATTGCAAACTCATCAATGGTCAATTCCAACATATAAAGGCCCTGAATCGGGGGTGTTGCATTGTTGTTTCTACTTAAATATAATTAATCCACCAAGTTGGGAAAAGAAGAAAAAAAATTACACCCTCAAACAGTGATTCCCAAACCGGTCATCATGGCCAATATCACAAATCCTTTTATTTGTTATTTATTTTTTGAGACTTCATGCATTTGTAATTGTTTCCTTTATTCGTTGTTAAAAATGACTGGTATATTGGGCATCTGTTTCTGAGGCGATGAGTTAGTCATGGGTACCTGCTTTAGCTAATGTTAAGTCTAAACTAAACGCCATATACTAATCCCCCAAATTAGAGATTGGAATGTATGAATCCTACATCTGGTGAAGAATAACATGTTAAATAACACATTTACTATGCATGCAATGCTTTCATTATAATATTGCTTATATAGAGAAGTTATTCATATGACTGGTGTGTGCCTAAGGTCACCCTGCCCATTAAAAATGCATTATTATAATCTAGTTCTTCTTAACCTGCCTATTTGTGTTAAATTAGGGTACTCACACCTCTGTAAGAAGCCTCTTTATATTAGATATTGACCTTTTGAAATTTGCTATATCTGATGTTCTTATGCGGAATCACATATTAAGTCAAATATTTCCCAGCAGTAAGACAATTGCAAAAAAGGTGTGTGTGTGTGTGTGTGTTTGAGTATGTATGTATGTGTGTAAGTTTGCAAATATCAGCAACTTGTAGATAGCGAAGCTGATTCTATCCAACCAATTGATTATCTACTGTCGGAAGTGCAGTTTGTACCATTTTAACGGTAACATTCTACGTGTTTAACTTATCACACGTATTTTAATTACCGTGTGTCTTTTCTTTCCAGGGTTATCCTTCAGCGCTGAAACTCCTATTAAGAGCTAAAGATAGACAACTGCTGATCAATCTGCGGAGAAATGAGTAAGTACAGTAAATCCATTCTATTTGTATTTTTTTTTTTTTTTTATAAATTGGTGTCATTGCGTTCTATACCAGGACATCGCACAGAAGATCACAATAAGCATCTCCAGTATGCTGTGTCCTTGCTGGACATGAAAACTGGACACAGAGAAAACTAGTATTAATCATTATGTTGGTGCCATCTTTTCCATCTAAAATCATACGTCTTCCAGAATGCAGCCGATTTATACCTATAAAGTGATTAAGGGGCCAAATCGATTTCTGTGTTGATGGCTTGTCTTTAAGATATGCCATATAATTGCTTTAAAGAGATAACATTGAAGGTTTATAATTACACATATGCAGTTGCTTGCATAGACTTCCATTCACCTGGTTTAACCTTGTCAAAAAAAATAAAAACATTTCTGCCTTCTCTGCAAAATTTTAGTGAATGAATGTCCTTTTATGGTAAATGTCTTGGCTCATGTAAACAACTACTTTTTCACATATTCATGGATTTTTATTTTTGTAAATCACGCAATTGTAACCTGCACTGGGAAACCAACGTGCAGAGTACATTGTATTCTCTGCATAATGAACTTTGCGAGTGACACTTTAATATAAAAAATATTATTTGTTGAATAGGAAATATGTTTAAGCAAAAACTGGTAAAGTAAGTTAGAGCAAAATGCACAATTTCAATGTATTTATTTTTTTGGCAACGGAATAGCAGATCTTGACTTTTCTGGGAATTTGTCAGATTTATTCACTAAAGTGGGAATTCAAAGTGAGTTTGAAGCGAATTTCAAAATGATAGTCAAAATAGCTGTGCTTGAAAAACTCTTCAATTCACCTATGCTTCCTGTTTGGCTTCATTGGCCTTAAATATGAAAATCACTTTGAATTCCCAACTATCCTACCTTTAGGATATGAGTGTGCGGTGTACTGCTTTGACATTGTTTGAATGAGACCTGCAGCTCTGACATTTGAACAAGCACTGGATATACTGAAGTAGGTGTACTCACCATCTGATTTATCCTATCTGCATGCTCATCTGGTGTCAGGGCTCTAAACCTGGGGCATGCTATGGTAAAAATACACCCAAGGCTTGAGCCCAAAAATAATTTGATGACCACTTCTTAAAGACCCACCTCTTGCCCATCCTGATCCAAGGAAATCGGGATCTGTCCCTGGCAGAAGTACTCTCTGTATAGTCCTGTAGGATGGGAGACCCAGAGGCTGTAGGTCAGCCTCACGTGCTTGATGCCAGACTGACGTGTGCCTTTGTGACCGACGTGCCCCATTATTGGTGTGACCAATAACAACACACATTGCGTCACTGGTGATGCCCCCTTGAAGGCCAAGTGAAGGCCAACTAACCTGATAACATATGTCCCAATGTTGTTCCAACTCAACAATATTCTTCTGGCTCAAGGTATCCCGTGCAAGATTAACATAGCATGCAGGGGCTTTTAATGTTTGTAGTCAAAAATGTGTGTGTGTGTGTGTATTTGCACAAAATCTTGGAATGACAAACCCTTGAAAGCCAAGTACATAATATATATATATTTATATTTAAAATATTCTCTCTTTTTAAGAGTGCAAATTGAGTCTTAGCGACTAGAAATGAACCATTAAAATGAACAACTGGTGAGTGTATCATGGACCCTTCAGGCTTGCAGTGGCGAGTAACCTTTTAAACCTGGTTGGCTAGTGGCTTAGGACTTGAAATTTTAAGCCAAGTAGATAACTTTTACATATCTGTGAATATTTTTTTTCATTTTGGGAAATAAACTCTTATTTGTTCGCAGACAAGTCTAGAGGATTTATGTAACAACTGTGTTAATTGTAATCTATCATGATGATTAACACTGATTTATAAAAGTCAACATTTTAAGTAATGTATACATTTGCAAAGGAAACCTTAGTGCTGTGATAAACATATAATTTCTCAGTGTGCTTAATTCCGAGACTTAATTTTGCCTGATTTAGAAGTTTAGTGCCAATAGATGAACAATTATAATTAATCCATTTTATATTTGCTCAGCCCAGAATTAGATGTCACAATTTTATGATAAGTCATTACTCTCCTGTCATCTCTAAAACATTCAGAAAATGGAAAGATAAATGGTTTATAGCTTTTCATAAATTCCCTAATGAATTACAACACACATTGCGAGAGCTTTATGCTTTCCCAACCAATAAGTTTGGATGAATTGCGTATCATTCTTAATGATCTTGTTTATGTCGTACTGGACTTATGACATGCATACCATTCTTATCTCTGCAGCATTTTAACATTACTAAAAGGGGCACTCTAGGCACCAGAACCATTGCAACTTAATGTAGTGGCTCCGGGGCAAAGAGACTGTCCAAACAGTCTCAGCAGTGTTTCCATTGCCTTTTCTTAGAAAAGGTAGTGTTTACATTGCTGCCAAAGGTCACCTCTAGTGGCTGTCAGTCAGACAGTCACTGGCGTGCTTCCTGATTGCAGGGCCGATGATCTGTGCCTCTACAGCCATTGAAATGCCAAAAGCTCTCCGTAGAGATTTATTTTAATAGCTACACCCCCTATGTCACGCCCTCTCTTGCTCCGAAATACTTCCTTATCAGTGTATTTACACAGTTCAGTCCCTAACCGCTACATGTTGCTATGGTTAATGTACTATTGCTCTATCTTAGTTATCAGGATCAAGTTAAGCTAGAAGACAGACATCAGGAACATATTATATGTATATTCGCTGTACCAGTGTCAATTCACTTTTTGATGAGTGTCTGCTTACCCAAACTGTTCTTAAGAGGCTAAACATTTTCTGTATTTTTCTTGCAAAATGTGAATGTAACCACCTTTTGCATTCTAACGGCATGTCTTTTCCTGCATAAACAATTAATTGAATGGAAATCCACTCACCAACATTTTGTTGGGCGGGGGAGGGGGAGAGGCACCTTATTGCAATAAAGGTGCAAACATGCAGAAGGCAGATTTTCTGTTGTGCATTATTCCATATTTAAATCTGTGAAAAGTAAGTTTCTATGTTTTACCGTATATATACTCGAGTATAAGCCGACCCGAATATAAGCCGAGGCCCCTAATTTTACCCAAAAAAACTGGGAAAACTTATTGACTCGAGTATAAGACTAGGGTGGGAAATGCAGCAGCTACTGGTACATTTCTAAATAAAATTAGATCCTAAAAAAATTATACTAATTGAATATTTATTTTCACTGTGTGTATATAATGAGTGCAGTGCGTGTGTGTATGAGTGCAGTGTGTGTGTGTATGAGTGCAGTGTGTGTGTGTATGAGTGCAGTGTGTGTGTGTATGAGTGCAGTGGGTGTGTGTATGAGTGCAGTGTGTGTGTGTGTATGAATGCAGCGTGTGTATGAATGCAGCGTGTGTATGAATGCAGCGTGTGTGTATGAATGCAGCGTGTGTGTATGAATGCAGCGTGTGTGTGTGTGTATATGAGTGCAGCGTGTGTGTGTGTATGAGTGCAGCGGGTGTGTGTATGAGTGCAGCGGGTGTGTGTATGAGTGCAGTGGGTGTGTGTATGAGTGCAGTGGGTGTGTGTATGAGTGCAGTGGGTGTGTGTATGAGTGCAGTGGGTGTGTGTATGAGTGCAGTGGGTGTGTGTATGAGTGCAGTGGGTGTGTGTATGAATGCAGTGTGTGTGTATGAATGCAGTGTGTGTGTATGAATGCAGTGTGTGTGTGTATGAATGCAGCGTGTGTGTGTGTGTATATGAGTGCAGCATGTGTGTGTGCGTATGAGTGCAGTGTAAGTGTGTGTGATGCAGTGTGTGTGTTTGTGTATGTTGGGCTTTTTTTTTTTATTATTTAAAAAAATATATATTATTATTATTATTATTTTTTGAATATATATTATTTTATTATTATAATTTTTTATTTTTTTTCGTCCCCCCTCCCTGCTTGATACATGGCAGGGAGGGGGGGCTCTCCTTCCCTGGTGGTTCAGTGGCATTGGCAGTTCAGTGGGGGGAGGGGGGCTGGCAGAGAGCACTTACCTCTCCTGCAGCTCCTGTCAGCTCCCTTCTCCTCCGCGCCGGTCCGTGCAGCTCCTCTGTCAGCTCCCAGTGTAAGTCTCGCGAGAGCCGCACTATGACCCTGCGGCTTTCGCGAGACTTACACTGGGAGCTGACAGAGGTGCTGAACGGACCGGCGCGGAGGAGAAGGGAGCTGACAGGAGCTGAAGGAGAGGTAAGCGCTCGCTGCCAGCCCCCAGTCTGTATTATGGCAATGTAAATTGCCATAATACAGACATTAACTCGAGTATAAGCCGAGCTGGGGTTTTTCAGCACAAAAAATGTGCTGAAAAACTCGGCTTATACTCGAGTATATACGGTATTTATTATTTTTACATTTGCTTTTGAGAGAACCTCCCTGTACCCTGTTTGTCTACGTCACTACTATAAAAAATATATTCAACAGCAAATTGCAAATTGACAACATTTAATGTCAGTTGATACACTGTATACCTAGGTAACTGAATATTTTGCAGCCGCTCTGTACAAAACATATTCACATTGCGTATCTTCTGGTTACTGTCTCTTTAAATACTTTAAACGTCCAAGCTTTGTTATAATAGACTTTTGATATACAAGAAATGGTTTACACCCATTATTGAATTCTTTAAACAACAAAACATGCATAACCAATCCTCATAATTTCTGCATTAGATTATTCGAAAATAGAGGCCTTTAATTTCATGTTTAGCATAAACATCTGTGACCTCAACCTTAAATCCCACTTGCGGCTTACTTTCCAAAAACACAAATCATTGCCCTGGAGTGCTTGCAAAGTATTCTATCTCTTTTGGCTCGCATCTAGCCTGATGTATTGCTCCATATGTTATCGAAACTAACACTTTCCAGCATTATCTTGTTCAGAGTTCGATGACATTGCGTAATTTTTTTTCATTCAATGTTTCGCTTAGTTGGCAGTTTTGTGGGGATTTTTCTAATACACGTAGGCCTTACTGTCTTTTGCTTATTAGACATATTTAGTCTCTTCATTAAAAAGAGAATGCTACCTTACTGATATCTACAATGATCTCTGAAGGCACCCCGTAGTAGCACAGTAAAGAGGACCATTTCATGTAGACATTTTGCTTTTAAATATATAAACATTTTATATATTTGCCTTAGAGAGAAATGGCACCTGTGAATTGAGGTTTACATTGATACATGGTCAAGAGTCAAAGTGAATTCATGTTCAAATGGAAGGATAGCTGACTTGGAGATTTTTTTTTTCCTGTTTAACTATTTATGCCTTAAATTTCAAAATCACTTTGAATTCCCGGCAGCTCTCGCATTGGTAAGTGAACCTGTTGGTGTAGCCACACAGCTGAGGGTGTGGTGGGAACACAAGTGTGTGCACAGGCTAGAAAGAATGACTTTAGATTAGTAGAAATTAAAACAAAATGTACTAAAGAATTTACTAGCACAAATAATGGACATAGTTGCATTATGTGACTGTAGTAGACATTTTGTTTAACATATTGAAATTTCATTGTGGTTTAGGGAAAGGGCAACACATGAATAGTTAAGTGAAAATGTCGCAACAAGATAGATTAGTAATCATCGGAAGCAAACTATACAGAACTGGACTAGAAAAAGCGGAGGGCTCTCAAGGTTAGGGGAACGGTATGAGAAAGGTAAGTAGCTCTTTGGGAGGTTTGGGTCAATGGAGGAAGTAGGGTAGGGATACACTGTGTATATCAACACATATGGTGGTGTAAAATATACAGAAAGATTGTGACAATAGGTGTGTAAACCAGACCGAATGTCCAAATAGTTTCATATATGGCAGAAATCACATGTGTAGCAAATGTTTTGGCATAGGAGAACTCAGAGTTTGTCTTCAGGTATATTGTTCAGATTTTACAATGGTTTGTGTGTCTTCTCACCAGAGTTGCCACTTAGTGTCAAGTGAGTATTTGTACATATCAATCATTTCCTATAGGAACATATTTGTTTAACTGAGTAAAGCCATTGTCTATAGGAGAACTGTGTTGTGCTTTTCTATTTGGTTGGAATTAGCGTTTTGGTTTTTGTTCTAATCTGCGATCTGACCAGGAGAGAGGATTTAGAGTAATTCATTGGTAGCAGTGTCTGGTGCACTAGCATCACCTCAGGTGGGAATGGTAAAGTATCAATGTGTCGGGTTTAGAAGGCATGGATCATCTTCCGAAATGGAGCAACTAGGGGAAAGTTTTGAAATTCTGCCAATATTTAAGGTAATACATGCTTTTTTTCTTTTCTTTTTTTTTTTAATAACAAAACAAAACAAAACAAATGTGAATCTCCTTATTTAAATATATGTCCCTACCATACAGGTGTCTGTAAAGAAATACCATCAGCCTCTCTTCTTTAAAGGGACTCTCCAGTGCCAGGAAAACAAACCGTTTTCCTGGCACTGCAGGTCCCCTTTCCCTCCCACCCCCCATCCCAAGTTGCTGAAGGGTTTAAAACCCCTTCAGTGACTTACCTGTATGCAGCGCCGATCTCCCTCGGTGTTGGGTTCACGGTCCGCCCACGCTCCTCCCCCGCCGACGAGACCTATTGCGCATGCGCGGCCGGCGGCTTTGGGGGAGACATAATGCGCGTGCACGGCATTAGACCTCCCCATAGGAAAGCATTGAATAATGCTTTCAATGCTTTGTTATGGGGATTTCGGCGACGCTGGAGGTCCTCACATAGCGTGAGGACATCCAGCGTCGTTATAACACACTTTTCGTGTTCTATGAACACGGAAGTGTCCTCTAGTGGCTGTCTAGTAGACAGCCACTAGGGGAGGACTTAACCCTGCAAGGTAAATATTGCAGTTTATGAAAACTGCAATAATTACACTTGCAGGGTTAAGGGTAGTGGGAGTTGGTATCCAGACCACTCCAATGGGCAGAAGTGGCCTGGGTGCCTGGAGTGTCTCTTTAAAGAACCACCTTAACACAGATGATCCTTACTAGTCCATCCTTACTAGTCTCCATTACCTGGAAGGATATAGGCTGGCAAAGTGGTATACTATACAATTCTCAACCCACAGACAGTCATATCTAACCTCATTAACCCTAAACAGAAAGAGTTACTGATATATCTTGTTTATAATCATTAACTTTAATTACATTACGTTGTTTTTTTTTGGCATTACTCAAGCTGAAGTTTGATTACTATTCCATCCTTGAACTATTTCATGAAAAAATTGTTAAATAGTTAATTATTCTATTGCATTTACAGGGACATGCTTTTCCAATAGCGATCTCTGATGGTCAGTCTTCCGAAGTTTCATTAGTTTTAAACATTGAATTACTTGTGGCCTGGAATAATCATTTATGGTAGAAATTATTGGAGCGTTTGTTCAGCTTAATAAGCCTTTTTGTGACCACATGCCCTTATTGGGACATGGAAATATGGTTAGATGAGAGCGGATAAAACCAAAATAAATGCCAATTTTACTCCCGCTCGGTTTATCAGGTAGGTAAGCAATGTTTAAGGTGCAGACTTGGGTGATCTGAAAGGTGAAGACAATATCCTATCTATCCTGTGAAATCTTGCAAATTAAAATTATATAGCGGACAGATGGTTTGAGTTAAAATCTTTTGGGCAACAACATTTTGGCTTTGCATGACTAAATATCCATTAATTAATATTCTATTAATTAATAGCCACGAAAAGGTATACATATTTCGGTTGCATGGATAATAAACCATGCATATTTCAAAGACAAAGTTGATGACAAAATGTTATTCATACCTCAAATCACAGTGACATTGGGGGGTTATTTTCCAGACCAGGAAAAGAATAGAAAAGGAAATGTCAGATTCCATGCCAACTGTAACCTAGAGGCAAAATAGTGGAGCTGCAGTTTTGTTTTTGTTTATTATACACTGCCTGGCCCCAAAAAAAGTCGCCACCTGAATTTAACTAAGCAAATAGGTAAGAACCTCCTATTGGATAGTTACTGCATGGGCGAATATCTTTCAGCTGGCAACAAGTTATTTAACCCAAACTGATGCAATGAGTAGCTTCTCATTTCTTAAACAACCATGTCGAAAGACACATCCCGTGGTCGTGGAAAAGATGTTAGTCTGTTTGAGAAGGTTCAAATCATTGGCATGCATCAAGCAGAGAAAACAACTAAGGAGATTGCAGAAATTACTCAAATTGGGTTAAGAACTGTCCAACACATTATTACAAACTGGAAGGATAGTGGGGAACCATCGTCTTTAAGGAAGAAGAGAGGCAGATGAAGTGATGCACCCATCATGCCTAGTGCCTACTGTTCAAGCCTGTGGGGGGCAGTGCTATGATTTTGGGTTGCTGCTGTTGGTCAGGTCTAGGTTCAACAACATTATGTGAACGGGCATATGCTAAGATGACAATGCCAGGATTCATCGGTCTCAAATTGTGAAAGAGTGGTTCAGGGAACATGAGACCTCATTTCCACATATGGATTGGCCACCACAGAGTCCAGACCTTAACTCCATTGAGAATATTTGGGATGTGCTGGAGAAGGTTTTGTGCAGTGGTCCGACTCTCCCATCATCAATACAAGATCTTGGTGAATAATTAATGCAACACTGGATGGAAATAAATCTTGTGACATTGCAGAAGCTTATTGAAACAATGCCACGGCGAATGCGTGCGGTAATCAAAGCTAGAGGCGGTCCAACAAAATATTACAGTGTGTGACCTTTTTACCTTTTTATTATTTTTGGTGGCGACTTTTTTTTTTTACCAGACAGTGTATATGGCATGTGTTTTGTGTGCAGTGTGTGTGTGTGAGTATGTCCGTCAACGAGTTCCGGGGTTCCAGTATCTGTTTGAAGTCGGAAAATTGGAGAGTTCAATTTTGAGAGCTAATATTATCTACTGAACCCAGAATTGTGAGAATTAACCAGGAAACTGAAAACTATAGGTGGCAGTGGCCAACTCCTCTATTTAAATATTTTCCATTTTAGTCTGTGTTAAAGTTTATTTGATGCAGAATCCCAGACACTTTAATGACAAAAGAAGACATTGTTTTATTTCTTCAATTTTCAATTGCATTAGGACAACCCTAAAGAAAAGCATTGCATCAATGCATTCCTACGGGGTTTGAGCTGACGTTGGATGTCCTCATGCAAAAAGTGAGGACGTCCAGAGTCAGTTGGGCGTCAAAAAGTTGCCTATTGATCCGGAAGTGCCTCCAGTGGTTGTCAGCCACCAGTGCTAGAGTTAACCCTGCAATGTCATTATTGCAGTTTATCAATAACTGCAATAATGACTACTGCAGTGCTAAACTGACAGGGACACTGCGCCCAGACCACTTCAATGAGCTGGAGTAGTCTGGGTGCCTATGGTCAGGGCCAGATTAAGAGCCCAGTGGGCCTGGTGCTGACAATTATGATGGGGCCTAATTACAGAATCTTATCGACCAAAAACACAAAAACAACCATACCTCCCAAGCGTCGTGTATCTGATGGAGATGGTGTTGGAGGGAAAGGATGCAGCTATATGAAAACACATACTCTATGCTAATCTCTCTCTAATTTATGCTTTCATCTTTCAAGTAAATCCATACCCCCTAACAGCAGTGTCCAGTGAAGCACAAAGTCAATGAGCAGGGTAAAAGGGTGTGCCACTGACGCTAATCACGACCCAGACCTGCCAAAAGGGGTGAACATGCCCAAAAAAGGGGCATGTGTGTCCAAAGAATTGGAAGGCCAGCCTGGCATGAATGCATGCCAGACTGCCTGCCAATCATGCAGGCTGTCCAACTAAGGGCATACTATGCAGGCAGCACCCTGAGCTTGACGTAAATGCATCAAATGATGCGCCTACTCCACGCTTTCTAAGGACTGTCCCCTAGCACTCACATGTCCACTTGTCTCCTTATCATCTTACTAGCAGGCAGATGTTCTGGTATATAGTCTGGGACAGAGTAAAGTTGTGTGTAGTGAGTGTAGAAGAAAGGGGACATGCCACAGTGTTAGAGAAACCAGTCTGCATTACCTAAACTATTTTTGTCAGCCAGTCCACACAAGTTTTGTTGCCATACATCCCTCTTAAGCTTCCAAACTTAAAGGGACACTATAGTCACCAGAACAACTACAGCTTATTGTATTTGTTCTGGTAAGTAGAATCATTCCCGTCAGGCTTTTTGCATTATACACTGTTTTTTCAGAGAAAATTACTCCACTAGACATTCCTTAGATGGCTGCTAGAGGTGCTTCCTGGGGCAGTACTGCCTAGTTTGCAGCACTGCCATTCAGTGTCTCCACCCTCTGCATGCAGACACTGAACTTTCCTCATAGAGATGCATTGATTCAATTTATCTTTATGAGGAGATGCTGATTGGCAAGGGCTATGGGGAGACTTGGGGACACTGGGACACTTGTGGACACTGGGAGACATGGGGGCACTTGTGAATACAGACATGGGGACACTGGGAGACATGGGGACACTGACATTTGGGGACACTGGGAGAAATGGGGACACAGACACTGGGAAACATGGGGACACTGAAACATTTGGGGACACTAAGACACTAGGGACATTGAGAGACATGGGAACACAAACACTGGGAGACTAGGGGACACTGGGAGACTAGGGGACACTGGGAGACTAGGGGACACTGGGAGACTAGGGGACACTGGGAGACTAGGGGACACTGGGAGACTAGGGGACACTGAGACACTAGGGGCACTTGTGGACATAGACATGGGGACACTGGGAGACATGGGGACACAGACATTTGGGGACACTGGGAGACATGGGGACACACACTGGGAGACTTGGGGACACTGGGAGACACTGAGAGACATGGGGACACTGAGGACACTGGCTGGGAGACATGGGGACACTGGCGGACATGGGGACTCTGAGTCACTAGGGACACTGAGAGACATGGGGACACAGACACTGGGAGACTAGGGGAAACTGGGAGCCATGTGGACACTGAGCCACTAGGTACACTGGTTGGGGGACACTGGTTGACATGTCCCTAGTGTCTCCCAATGTCCCTATGTCTCACAGCGTCCCCGTGTGTCTCTGCGTCCCCATGTCTCAGTGCCCCAATGATTTAGAGTGTCCCCAGGTCTCCCAGTGTCCCCTAGTGTCTGTGTCCCCTAGTGTCTGTGTCCCTATGTCTCCCTGCTGCCTTTCCCCCCATCCCTCACTTATCTGAGCTGTAGGCTCTCTGCAGGCTGGAAGCTGCTGTCTGAACACTCTGTGCTGTGTAGCTGCTCCCCCACGGATCAGTGAGTAGTAGAGAGAGGCAGGGAGATGCTGTAACTTCCTATCCCTGCCTTTCTCCACACACAGTGACCCCTACTGGCCGGTTCTGGTATTGCAGAGTAATCTCCATTTATACTGAGAAAAATACCTGCATTTGTATTGCCGGTATTACTGCCGGTATTACTTTTTTTAATGGGCCTATTCCATGGGCCTGGGCCTGGGCCTGGGCCTGGAGCTGCAGCTCCATCAGCCCCTATGTTAATCCAGCCCTGCCTATGGTGTACCTTTAACCTGACCTCCGCAAACTCTAAAGGTAGCCGTGCTCCCTGTGATAAGTGATGTTGCCTGAATTCGCCTTTACAACACAACTCCTAAATACCAAAATATTTGCTTTTGCTTTTTGTTTGCTGACATGAACTGTTTCTTTGACATTTATATGAGTATTGTTCCAACATTTTTAATCATCGTCTGAGAAAGTTATAGTACCATCTGCAATCATGTAATCGTGCTAGTTATCAGCCTTTAAAAGTTACCATTTGTGTGCATCTGCTGCCCTGACCGCTCGGCTTTCTTTACCGATTACGTGAAATGTTGCTGTGCTCCGAAAACAATAGGAGCACTACTTTGAATGTCATTTGCCTTGTCATTTCAATACGGAATTTCATCAATTAGAAAAGCCTTTTCAAATACCGCAGTGCTTCACATTTCGAATGCAAATGCAGTCAAGCTTTCCATCAAATGTCTAATCCATTTAAAGTGGGGATCCATGTTTCTGATATATGGTCAGATGGGAGGGTTAAATACAAAAGAGGTTCAAGAGACATTGGGTTGTGGTGTGGGATTCTATAGCATCCATAGTTTTACAATCATTCATTTATTCATTTTTTGTCAAAATTGTAAGAGTTTTCAAATTTTATTTTTTACTATAGCACAGTCATTTATAGTACAGTCATTTTGGCCGGCACAGCCTCTAGTATTCTAATGGCTTCTTTTTCTTTAATAACTTCACCTATTTATTAAAAAAGCCTGAATAACTGAATCTTATATGACAAAGAAAGATTAGGTAATGGACATTTTTCTTCTGCGTAAAATACTTATCATTCCCCCATGAGACCGAAGGAGTGTTGAGACAGTGAAAGCAGTAAATTGGGTACATTAGGCCTCATTAGGAAAGATGACTTGGAAAAGAGACAAAAAATATTTAGATAAAAACCAGTTGTAAAAGTATAACTTAATGTTTGATAAATTATTTACAATTACTCATAAATCCAATTCAAATGTCTCTCTCTTGGGCAAATGTCATTTTCATGTTTTCATCCAAAATTGTTTATTTAACACACGGTCATCTGAACTTTATTTTGACTTATTTTTTAAGTATATATGAGACTGATTCTGGAATGTTCGTTCAGAATCTTCAATCTTCACAAAATATAGTCACTGATAACTTTTAACAGTAGGACCCTGCTTTACGGCTTTCAGAGTAAAGTAATGGTCATGGGATGGAGAAAAAAAAGAAAAGGGAAAAGGAAACTGGATTTTCGCATATAGTTTAGAAAAGGCCTCCTAATATTTGTGTGTCTATCTGATCAACTATATAAATAAGAAGCACATTTTTGCATATTATCTTATCAACATGGGATGTTCACTGTCGAAGGGTAAGAGAGGAAGTCTCAACATTTATGTTAGTTTTTTTTTTCTTTTTCCTAAATGTCTGGAGTTTCTCTAAACAAAATTTAAGTCCATTTGCTTGTGCTTTGTCATAGTGTCTCTTGATTATAAGCCAATACGTCACTCTACTCCCTCAGCAGCAGCCTTGTCTTACTGCAATATCAGGTCGCTTTAAGACACAGTGTTATATTTGGTACATTATACACAGATGGAATGGAACTTATGCACAGCACATAGACATCTGCCATCAGAATTCAACCTTCTAGACTTATGACAGTTCTGAAGAGGTTTCAAACTACTAAACCCTAGGAGTAATTTTCATGAATAAAACCTGATTTGGAAGCTGCTTGTGAAGCAGAATAGTTACATGCTGCCAAATGTAAAATATATTTTCTTCAGGCATTCATCTATTATCCATTCTTTTGAGTAACTCTTAAAATGTCCAAGGACCGTTTCACAATGTTCTTCATCTAAAATGAGCTGCGCACACCATTATTTGATGCTCTCAAACTTTTAGATACATTTTTTACATCTAAGTTGAGAAATAACGTCATGGTATTATTTGTGCAAATGCTTAGCCACTTTTATGCCTACCATTTTCAGTTCTCTTATCACGTTTGTGAAACACATATATCCCATTATTTAAAATTGACAAGTAACTTACTTATAACAATTGATAAGTGACTTACTTATAACAATTCATGCAACTAAAATGTTACAATGCATCTTATTTATACAAACTTCTTAACATAGTTATTATATTTTAAAGACACATTACTGTTGGTTTCATTGCTGTGGATCTTTGTTATACACCAACAATAGGGAACTTCTTTGAAAAGAGGGTCATTAGGAGCGTGGATGCACGTTAGTTAGACACCTCTATAATCAAGGGAAACTGAGACAATTCCCAGACTTGCAACAAAGTTACGATTTACCGAACAAAGCTAGATTTTCCTACCTACAACTAAAAGGAATACTGACAGACTCCACTGACTTGACTACCCTGACCCATACGCAATGCATAGTGAAGGCATGTGAATCCAAGATAATGCCCAAGAGACCGCTCTCACTTATGTACGCAATACTCAATAACCCAACTAAACAGATACCAACGAAGCTAGACAAATTCAGAGAGGCGTGGCAAAGGGATTTGAGCACAACATTCTCAGACGAGCAATGGGAACAGGCCTTTAGAGCCCATAAAGGTAGATCCAGATGCACATCCCACCTAGAGCTAATGCGCAAGATTCAATATAGGTGGTACTTGGTGCCAACCAGACTGGCAACCATATATCCCAACACCTCGCGGCTATGCTGGAGATGTTTGAAAGAGGAGGGCACACTGTTCCACATATGGTGGACCTGTGAGTCTATCAGGGGATACTGGAAAGAAGTTGAAGGGGTGATAAGAGGAGCACTTGACACAGAAACCAATCTGAGGCCAGAAACTGCCCTGCTCTTTAAATCTATCGAACCATTCCCAAAAACATATGCCGGCCTAACATACCACATATTGATAGCTGCCAACCTACTGATAGCCAGGGGATGGAAACAGCCACAACCACCGGTGAGATCTAGCCTTCTCCAACAGATCTCCCTAAACCTAATATACGAAACGAAGACTTGCCAACTGATGCACCCAACAAACCACATAAGGGAAGCCAGAAACATATGGGAGGCATACCTGAGAAGGGAGGAGGAGGGGGAACAATCAGAGTCAGAAAAATAACGGTAGAGGAGAGGAAAATAAAAAAATAAACGGAGGAATATCCATGAACACGAGAAGGAATAGTACCACTGCTCGGGCGCAGAGTGACCATAACTCACACTACCAAGGTACGAAAGCAGACACAGGGGTAAAACCAGCTGAGGTTAAATGAATTACGGGGCATTAGCGGAACAACCACCCACATTGTAAATAGTTGCCTAGGGGACTAGATGCGAAAGCCAAGCAACACCAAGATGGAGAAACAGAGAGACATGGGGCTTCCGTGGTCTATTTCCCCCTGTACTTCCCCCTTTCTTCCCTAGTTGCCCTATCCCATGTTTTCCCACTCCCCCACCCAGCACTAAACCCACGGTTGTGAGGGAAAGACAAACCTGACAGGGAGCACGACCAAGGTCTAAAGGTTAGGGAAGGAACTTCCACAAGTATGAACAATTAGCTTTGCTCCTCACTGTATAAGATATGCATATGATATGTCTAAGATCACTGTACCTCAACTGTTTACCCTCCCCTTTTTTTCCTTTCTGTACCCCAAACACGTTTTATGACAAAATAAAAATTGTCAAATTGAAAAAAAAAGAAAAAAAAAAAAAAGAAAAGAGGGTCATTAGGAGAGGATAGAGCGCTTTGTGCCAAAAATAGGGACTGTCCCTCTATGAAGCAGGGACACTGAGAAGGTATGGATACATACAAATTTTAAATTTCTCTGTCCTCAAACCCACAGTCAACCGCAATGTCAACTCAGTTTAGTATATGATTACCTTGGTGAAGTATACACTTATCTCAAGCATGTTGCCAAGTAGGGAAACCCCAAATACCCCAAATCTGGCATATTTTCCCTGCTACCAACATACAATACTTAGTGTCATATCAGAGATATGATGATGACCACCATGAAAAGAGACCGCTGAGTTATTTTATATTACATTCTTATCCCCCCCCCCCCCCCGCCATGAACACTTGACTATACCAGTAATTTTGATACTCTTTATTAATTGACTTTAACATAAATAGTAATTATCTTCTGAGTGTGTTCACTGATGTGTTCCAGAATTTCAAATTTTCTTCGAAATCTGGTCACTGGAGGTAGGAAGTGGTTAACTAACTAAATACTATGAGTGTTAAATGAGCTTGTGTGACGAGCGAGTGTGTTCTGTTCATAATGAAACTGAATTTCAGGATGGCTTGTGTACATGTGTGAAGGGAGTTCCTTCTTTTAGAAAAGAACCTTAGAGAGTAATTTATCATCGTGCATGTCATAACGTAATCATGAATATACATTAATATCTGCAAGAAACTTGTGCAGCTCTCTCTGGGATCTAAGCAGGGAAAAGTTATTTTTATAAGAAGGGCAGAAAAACACTGCATAAATTACAGACTAGTTCAAATGATCGCAAACAAATCGACCAGGGATTCAGCTTGTATCACTAGAACATAAGCATACAACGCAACATAGTGTAATACAGTTAGATTAAAATATTCATTTTATCTTTCAAGGTTGCACTCACAAGATGATGGATTTTTTCAAGCCCTCAGGTTGCCTCCCCTGTAGTTTGGGGGGTTCCTTCTTTTGTCTGGTTGCCACGCCAACTCCAAATTTAGGAAGTCCACACACTCCCAATGGTTGGTAAAAAAAAGGAAATTTATTGGCTTTAAAAGTATAAAAATCAAATCATAAAATGATACTACTGGTCCTACGCGTTTCGTCTCCCTTGGGAAACTTCCTCAGGGACCCAGTATCAAATTTCAGTTAAAACATACAATTTACATACACTGTCAAAACATCAAGTGTACAAATAAGCCTATTTTCCCCCCTCCCCTCTCAAACCCTTAAATATGTTCAAGCTGGGAGTTCATTGGTGGTGTGGTGGGCGTTGGTGCAGAATCCTCTTCCTATTGGGCTTCCTATTTGTAGTATGGAGGGTGTCTCAGCTGTTTCCATGTACATGGAAACAGCTGAGACACCCTCCATACTACAAATAGGAAGCCCAATAGGAAGAGGATTCTGCACCAACGCCCACCACACCACCAATGAACTCCCAGCTTGAACATATTTAAGGGTTTGAGAGGGGAGGGGGGAAAATAGGCTTATTTGTACACTTGATGTTTTGACAGTGTATGTAAATTGTATGTTTTAACTGAAATTTGATACTGGGTCCCTGAGGAAGTTTCCCAAGGGAGACGAAACGCGTAGGACCAGTAGTATCATTTTATGATTTGATTTTTATACTTTTAAAGCCAATAAATTTCCTTTTTTTTACCAACCATTGGGAGTGTGTGGACTTCCTAAATTTGGAGTTGGCGTGGCAACCAGACAAAAGAAGGAACCCCCCAAACTACAGGGGAGGCAACCTGAGGGCTTGAAAAAATCCATCATCTTGTGAGTGCAACCTTGAAAGATAAAATGAATATTTTAATCTAACTGTATTACACTATGTTGCGTTGTATGCTTATGTTCTAGTGATACAAGCTGAATCCCTGGTCGATTTGTTTGCAATAGTTGTATATGGTCACCAAGTTGGGAGGTGACTAGAGGGAAGCAAGTATCTGAAAAAAGCTAAGTTTTTACTGATATTTTTCCACGGGTGAATAGGTGGAAGCTATACATAGTTCAAATGATCATCAAGAGCACTTAACTTGTTAAAGCATCAAAGGTAATCTGAAAAACTTCCCCATTTCCTTTTCTTAAACTATTCAGAAAAAAAAAAAAAATATATATATATATATATATCATGATATCCTGTATTTTGAGGTTAATTGTATAAAGCAATGGTGGGATTTAGCAAAATATAATCACTCTTTAGAATTTACATGCAATGCCTATTTATTATTTTAACATAAACATTTCTGGATTAATTTATGGTTTTCTAGGAAACCAAAAGTATTGTCCATAGAGGGATTTTTAAACATGTCATCCAATACACTGACCGTTTAACTCAATGTGAATTGATTGTTTAAATAAGAAAAACAGCAATCCTATGGTATGCCCACAGTGTTAAGCCTCTTGCTACAAAACATGTTTATGTACTTTGTTGTGTTTTGCTTGAGACTTAATCTTGTTTTTTTTTTTGTTGTTTTTTGTTTTTCGGTTGGTTTTTATATACCGTATATACTCGAGTATAAGACGAGTTTTTCAGCACATTTTTTGTGCTGAAAAACACTCACTCGTCTTATACTCGAGTCAGTTGTCTGTATTATGGCAATTTACATTGCCATAATACAGACAAGGACCGGGGGCTGTCAGGAAGCTGTAACTTACCTTCACCGCAGCCCCTGTCAGCTCCCTTCTCTCTCCTCCGTCCGTGCAGCTCCCAGGTCAGCTTCCTCTGCAACTCTCGCGAGAGCCGCGGGGTCAGAGCGTTGCCACGGGTTACCGTGGCAACGCTCCGCGCGGCCGCGAGAGTTGCAGAGGAAGCTGACCTGGGAGCTGCACGGACGGAGGAGAGAGAAGGGAGCTGACAGGGGCTGCGGTGAAGGTAAGTTACAGCTTCCTGACAGCCCCCCTTCTACAGCCCATCCACTGGACCACCAGGGAGTGAGAGCCCCCCTCCCTGGCCAGCTAACAAGCAGGGAGGGGGGACGAAAAAAAAAAAAAATAATAATAATAAAAATAAAAAAATAATAAAAAAAATAATAACAACATTAAAAAAATATATATTACAATAATAATTAAATAATAATAATTAATAAAATGCCCACCCCCACCAATGCTCTGCACTCACACACACACACACACTGCATTCATACACACACTCATACACACACTGCACTGCATTCATTATATACACACACTGCATTCATACACACACTGCATACACACTGCATTCATACACACTGCATACACACTGCATTCATACATACACACATACACACACTGCATTCACACTGCACTCATACACACACTGCACTCAATTATATACACACTGCACTCACACACTGCACTCATATACACACACTGCATTCATACACACACTGCATACACACTGCATTCATACACACTGCATACACACTGCATTCATACATACACACATACACACACTGCATTCACACTGCACTCATACACACACTGCACTGCATTCATTATATACACACTGCACTCACACACTGCACTCATATACACACACTGCACTGCATTCATTATATACACACTGCATACACACTGCACTCATACACACACACTGCACTGCATTCATACATACACACTGCACTCATACATACACACTGCATTCATTATATACACACTGCACTCACACACTGCACTCATATACACACACTGCACTGCATTCATTATATACACACTGCATACACACTGCACTCATACACACTGCACTGCATTCATTATACACACACTGCACTCATATACACGCACTGCACTCATATACACGCACTGCACTCCATTCATTATATACACACTGCATTCATACACACACTGCATACACACACAGTATTCATATACACACTGCATTCATACACACACACACTGCATTCATTATATACACACACTGTAAATAAATATTCAGTTAATATAACTTTTTTAGGATCTAATTTTATTTAGAAATTTACCAGTAGATGCTGCATTTTCCACCCTAGTCTTATACTCGAGTCAATGAGTTTTCCCAGTTTTTTGGGGTAAAATTAGGGGCCTCGGCTTATATTCGGGTCGGCTTATACTCGAGTATATACGGTACATTTCTTGCACAGTTAAGCACTACATTGTTCTCTCCTTTTAAGTAATTTCCAATTTGTATTGAGCAATTCCTTCATATGTTAAGCCTTGCATCCCTCAAACAGTGGTTTTATTATTGTAAATAAAGTATAACTATGTCACAAAGTTAGTCTTTTTTTTTTGGACTTCTCAACTACTTACTTAACTGATGCTAAACTGTGGGCTACTATTGCTTCCACCTTACAGCTAAACTGTGACCTTTAATCTTTCAAGACAACTTTTTTTGGGTGAAGTGGGACATTCTAACTTATGTGTTTTCTAGTAGTCAAGATTGTATTAGTAAATGACTAAATTGTTTGCATTCTGTAAATCATTTTAATGTCTCCAACTAAGCAAGACTCCTCTGAATATCACCATCCTGGACATGAAGAACCCGCCCTTCTTAAAGGGAGCCTCTCTAGACAGATATAGGTTTGCAGTTTTCAAACGATTTGCTTTGACATGTTATACAATTAAGTGTTTATTAATTTAACCCCTTAGTGACCAGACCGCTTTTCAATTTTCTTACTGTTTGAGACCAGGGATGTTTTTAGATTTCTGCAGTGCTTGTGTTTAGCTGTAACTTTCCTCTTACTCATTTACGGTACCCACACATTCTATACCGCTTTTACCGCTTTTCTCACCATTAAATGGTCTTTCTAAAGATACCATTATTTTCATCATATCATATAATTTACTTTAAAATGTTTTTATAAAATATGATGGAAAAAACACACTCTTTCGAACTTTGACCTCCAAAATCGGTTGCACGTCTACAACCACCAAAAAAACACCCATGCTAAATAGTTTCTAAATTTTGTCCTGAGTTTAGAAATACCCAATGTTAACATGTTATTAGCTTTTTTTGGAAAGTTATAGGGCTATAAGTACAAGTAGCACTTTGCTATTTCCAAACCATCTTTTTTTTAAAAAGTTACATTGTAATTCTGATATCTGTCAGGAATCCCTAAATATCCCTCACGTGTATATATTTTTTAAAAGAAGACAACATGGGTATTAAACTTGGGGTATTTTGACTCTTTTCATGCAACCATTTTACCACCAATATATGCCAAATTTAAAAAACAAAATAATAATTGGTGATTTTTTTTGACACACATAGCAATTTAAGAATACATGTACTGAGAACTTTGAGGGTTACTTCCAAAGAACACCCCAATATGTGTTCAGCAACGTCTCCTGAATACAGTGATCTCCCCCATGTATAGGTGTGTCGGGTTCTCTGGGAGCTAAAATACCTTATTTGGAGGGTGCGCATTCCAGTTTTCCAACTTAGAATTTTCACAGCTTGTCATCATGCACCCATATCCAATTTGGGACATTTTTTGAAGCTGGCCAATGTAATTTACTCCATCAAACTATATATTTTTGAAAAGTAGACAACCCAGGGTATTCAATATGGGGTATGTCCAGTCTTTTTTAGTAGCCATGTGGTCACAAACACTGGCCAAAGTTGAGATTTCTGTCATCAGTCCCTTAATTTTCCATCCCTCTCCTGTTTTACCACTTTTCAGAAATCCGAAGCACTTCCGAAATTCGGCACTTTGGCAATTAGGTCCGGTTCGGCACATTCGAAATTCGGCACTTCAGCAATTCGGGACTTCGGCCTGATTTTCCACTTTTCAGAAATCCGAAGCACTTCTGAATTCGGCACTTTGGCAATTCGGGACTTCGGCAATTCAGCACTTCGGCAATTCAGTGCGGTACTTCCAAAATTCACCACTTCGGCAATTCGGACATTCAGAAGCATCCAAATTTCTGAATTGCCGAAATCCGTCTGAATTTAAATTTGGACCGAAACAAATTGCACATGTCTACATAATATGCCTCATCTGCATTCAGAATAATTTCATGCCACCATAGATTATCATTTCAGCCCCACTACAAGCAACAGCGATGTACATGAAACCTCTTATTTTACGTTTTAAGTTTTCTTATCGGCTATCATTTTACTATAGTCAAGAACAATCTCCAGACCAATAAATATCATTATTTAATAAAGGACAAAAGTTACAAAGGTTACTATGGAAATATCATTGATGAATACATTCTATTTATTTTCGCATGCATGAATGTGACTGCCTTCTGTTGTATATGAAATGTTATTAGAATTTATTGAAGATTAAAACAATTAACCTTTTTAAGCAGCAGATAAGAGTACTATGCATTGCTTCATATTCCTATAATTGTCCCTCTAGAATCCAAGAGAGTTTCATTAAGTAAACATTAAGTTATGGTTAATTTACAAAAAATACCCCAGATAGCCAAGTATGGAATATGGTTTAGATGGAAAATAGTTTTGTAAAAATCCTTCTAAAGTGAAATACATAAAATAAAATGCAATAAATAAATAGGATTTCTAGCACTAATATAAATACAAGTAGGCAGCTAAAACTACCCAAGCCAGAGTCTCTTCTTTCTGGTAATGAAAACAGGGTGAGGTAATAGTAGGGTAGCAGCACCTTAATGTCTTTCTCAGGTCTGGGTAACAGTCTATGACTATGAAAGATAAGAAGACAAACACAATATAGGAAGTACTACACTACATTGTGTTTCTTGTCTTATTCTCTTTCATATTAATTGACTGTTATCTGGACCTGAGAACAGCATTAAGGCGCTGCTACCCTACTACGACCTCACCACATTAAAAAACAATGATCGTTCTCATTTTCAATTTTTATATATATATTTCTGAGGTGTTTAATGAAAATATGCAATATCGCCTTTCAGCCTAATTTTTTGGCCTACACTTTCTATTAAATTGTATAATTCAACAACACTATCACCCAGTCTTATTAATTGCCAATATATGGATATATGTCTGTGTGTCTGTGTGTGTATATATATATATATATATATATATATATATATATATATTCTTCTTTAAGTTTTCCATATAGTTAAAACACATTTGTAGAAATCGTGTCTAAGTACACGGTTGCCATGTGGTAACACAATACTCTGCAGATCATACAATACATCATTACATGCATGCAAAATATGACTGTGTTGCGTCCGTAACAACACATTTATGTATCAGAGTGGAATTCATGTGTCGACACAAACCGTAACGCTGTTCAGAACTTGGATATAGCTCTGAGTTTTGGCACTGCTCCTGTCTACTGAGATTCCAGTCGGGCTGTGCACGGAACATGGGTACCATGTTTGGATACTTTAGAAGCCCCGCGATATGGGTGATGGTCCTTGATTAGGCAGCACATATGAATGTAAAAATGTTTCAAAATGTGGTGAACTAAAATTTGTAAACAGAAGTATAAAAATGGTAAGGACAAAAACTAGGGATTGGGTGGTTTGCTTTTTAGTAGGTCAGAGTAGCGTTATCAATTAGTAGATCAAATTCGTCACTGTGGTTTATCTAACTCACTGCATCTAGTGATGTCGCGAACATAAAATTTTCGGTTGGCGAACGTGAACTTTCGCAAATGTTCGCGAACCGGGCGAACCGCCATAGACTTCAATGGGCAGGCGAATTTTACAACCCACAGGGACTCTTTCTGGCCACAATAGTGATGGAAAAGTTGTTTCAAGGGGACTAACACCTGGACTGTGGCATGCCGGAGGGGGATCCATGGCAAAACTTCCATGGAAAATGACATAGTTGATGCAGAGTCTGGTTTTAATCCATAAAGGGCATAAATCACCTAACATTCCTAAATTGTTTGGAATAACGTGCTTTAAAACATCAGGTATGATGTTGTATCGATCAGGTAGTGTAAGGGTTACGCCCGCTTCACAGTGACAGTCCTTTTGCACAACCGCAAACTCCCCATTTGCACAAGGTTGGATACCAAGCTAGCCATGTCCCGTTCCTTGTCCTCACTGATGTCATTGAAGGTCTCTCTTCCTCCACCCAGGAAGCGGGAGATGGAAAAAGATGCTTGGTCGGTCCTCCTACTTCAAATTTGGGGCACTGCACATGCAATCTAATGTGCCACCAGATAGGAGTAGTGTGTTAAGTAGTACTATTCTTATCAGTTTAATCCCTGTTACGTCCCCTATCAGGGGACGTGTATATAAGGCATCGATTTTAGGAACCATGCTTGGCAGCCGTCAGCAGGTTTACCCAATGCGCAGTGTAGGTGATATACCTGCCCTGACCATGCTTTGCAGACCAGGTATCAGTGGTCAGATGGACCCTTGCCCCAACACTGTGTGCCAGACATGCCATTACTTCCTTATGCACAATCGAGTACAGATTGGGGATTGCCTTTTTGTGCAAAGAAATTTCGGCCGGGTACCTTCCACTGCGGTGTCCCAATAGCTACAAATTTTTTGAACGCCTCAGACTCCACCAGCTTGTATGGTAAAAGCTGGTGGGCTAATAGTTCAGTCAAGCCAGCTGTCAGACGCCGGGCAAGGGGGTGACTTTGTGACATTGGCTTCTTACGCTGAAACATGTCCTTGACAGACACCTGACTGTGGGCAGATGAGCAGGAACTGCTCAAGGCGAGAGACGGAGGGGCGGATGGATGAGAGGGGGCAAGGAGGACAGCAGTGGTTAACGTGGCTGAAGATGCTGGACCAGGAGGAGGATGGCGGCTTTGAGTTTGTGTGCTGCTTGTACTCATGTGTTGATCCCATAGGCGTTCGTGATGTGCGATCATGTGCCTTCGCAAAGCAGTTGTACCTAGGTGGGTGTTGGACTTCCCACGACTCAGTTTCTTTTGGTACAGGTTGCAAATGGCATCGCTGTTGTCAGAGGCAGACACACAAAAAAAATGCCACACTGCTGAGCTCTGCAATGACGGCATTCTGGTAGTGGACACAGCATGCGTTGATTGGCGTGCTGTCTGGCTGACCCCGGGTGCCGATGCATGCTGTTGGACTGTGCCACTAGCTCCTTGCAACGACCTCCCCCTGCTTCCAACTCGTCTCCTCCTCCTCCTCTCTGTCTCCCCATCTGAACTTTCCCCCTGTTCTTCTTCTCTTCTAGCGGGCACCCACATGACATCCACAGACACATCATCATCATCAACCGCTTCACTTGTATCTGACAACTACGCAAAGGAAGCAGCAGAGGGTACAACATCATCATCATCATCACACCGTACGTGTGTAATGCTGCCTGACTGAGACATATCCCTGTTATCTACATCCTCTGGCAATAATGGTTGCGCATCACTCATTTCTTCCAACTGATGTGTAAATAACTGCTCTGACATACCAAGTGAAGCGGCTGTGGTGCTAGTGTTGGTGGTGGCGGCAGGCGGGTGAGTGGTAACTTGAGAGGTGCCCGAAGCTAAGCTGGAGGAGGATGGTGCGTCGAGGTTCCGAGCGGAAGCTGTAGAAGATTGGGTGTCCTGTGTTAGCCAGTCAACTATGTCCTCAGAACTTTTCAAGTTCAGGGTACGTGGCCTCTGAACACTGGGCATTATTCTAGGGCCAAAGGGAATCACAGCACCACGACCACGACGGCCCCTGTGGGGTGGCTTGCCTCTGCCTGTCATTTTTTTTTTCGATTAGTGGTACTATGCGTGCAAGCTACTGTGACAACAGATATGAGTGGCACTGGTGTGACACTGTGCCCTGGCAGGCCCTGAAACGCACACTCGTGAAGGAAACTGACTGCTATTATATTACAGTCCAAAAAGTTTTTTTTTTGTGTTAAACACAAGCTATTGTGACACCAGATATGAGTGGTGGCACTGGGCAAGTGGGTACAGTATACGCTGTGAGCCTGACACACACACTGGCAGATAACTAACTGCTATTCAATCTATTACAGTCAAAATTGTATTTTGTTTTAAAAATGTACACTACTGTTACACCAGATATGAGTTGCACTGGTGTGACACTGTGCCCTAGCAGGCCCTGAAACGCACACTCGTGAAGGAAACTGACTGCTATTATATTACAGTCCAAAAAGGTTTTTTTTTTTGTTAAATGCAAGCTATTGGGACACCAATGAGTGAGTGGTGGAACTGGGCAGGCCCTGAAACCCACACTAGTGAAGGAAACTGACTGCTATTATATTACAGTCAAAAAGAGGTGGCATTAGGCAGCAGTGTAAGATAGGCTATTTGCACAAGAACTACTACATCAAACTGTAGTGGGTCTCCCATTTTTGATTGGAAGTACTACTTCTGCTAAAGCCATTTACTATTTTAAGTTCAGAGTCCCTTTTGGGATAACCAGAATCCAAGAACTTATCGGCAACATTCAGCCAGGAGATTTACTGGAATTAGTTATACACCTATATGTATGCATGACCATATAATGGATGTGTTTATAGTAAATTCCATTTTTTTATTTTAAAATAATACAAAAAATCTTGACTTTTTCTTTAACCCCTTCAGGACGGAGTCAATAGTGCACGTTCTGGTCAAAACAAAAACTAGAATTTGCGCTAAATGTCTGTTCACCCGTAGTTCCCCTCTTTCAAATTATATGCACCCACACTTATTATATATCATTTTGTTCAGAAGAAACAGGGCTTTAATTTATCATTAACTATTCATATATGGAACATAATTTATTATGAATAAAATTTAAAAAGAATGTGAGAAAATAAGATTTTTTTTTTAAATTTGCATTTCCGTCTGACATTTTAACTGTGAATGTCATAATACTGTTGTATTGTAAAAAATGCACATATTTGTAATCAGCGATGTGTCACGAGTACAAAAGTACCCCCCATTAACAGGTTTTATGTTGTTTTAGAAAGTTACAGGGTCAAATATAGAACATTCCATTTTCAAATTGAAATTTTCCAGATTAGTAATGTTACCTTTGAGACGGTGTGGTAGCCAGGAATGAGAATTACCCCCATAATGGCATAGCATTTGAAAAAGTAGACAAGCCAAGGTATTGAAAGTGGGGTATGTTTAGTCTTTTTTAGTAGCCACTTAGTCACAAACACTGGCCAAAGTTAGCGTTCATATTTGTTTTTGTGTTAAAAAAGCAGAAAACAAATATGTGGCCAGTGTTTGTGACTAAGTGGCTACTAAGAAAGACTGGACATACCCCACTTGCAATAACTTGGGTTGTCTAATTTTGCAAATGGTATGCCATCATGGGGGTAATTCTCATTCCTGGGTTACCATACGCTCTCAAAGGCAACATAACCAATCTGGCAAATTTCAATGGGAAAAAAATGAAATGCAAGCCTTATATGTGACTCTCTAACTTTCGAAAACACCATAAAACCTGTACATGGGGGGTACTGTTATTCTCGGGAGACTTCACTAAACACAAATATTAGTGTTTTAAAACAGTAAAACATATTACAACAATAATATAGACCATAAAAGTGCCGTTCACTTGTAAAAAAGGCAAAAAACGTCACTTTTACTTAAAATATCATCGTTTGAAACACTAATATTTGAGTTCATCGAAGTCTCCCGAGTAAAACAGTACCCCCTATGTACAGGTTTTATGGTGTCTTGGAGAGTTACAGGGTCAAATATAGTGCTTGCGAATTAAATTCTCTGCACTTTCTCCCTTTGTTGTCAGGCATGTCAATCAAATTTTAATTAATCAAATCACATAATTACGTTAAAAGATTATTTAAATATACACGTAGAATTTTAATATTTATGCATTTATAGGTATTTAAATTCTACGTGTATACTAATGTAATCTTTTATGTAATTATATGTATTTATATATATATATATATATATATATATTTGAAGTTATTTGTATTTTATATATAGATAGATATATATAGAATGTCATTCTAAGTGTATTTTGTTACCGATATATATATATATATATATATATATATTATTATATTATATA
The DNA here is from genome assembly GCF_036172605.1 of Pelobates fuscus. Taxonomy (NCBI): domain Eukaryota; kingdom Metazoa; phylum Chordata; class Amphibia; order Anura; family Pelobatidae; genus Pelobates; species Pelobates fuscus. Next base: position 52,465,371 of record NC_086326.1, read on the forward strand.
TTAATAACAAAATACAGTTAGAATGAAATGACATATGCATATATAATTTATATTACATTTTGTTTCAATATTTTATTTATTTATTTTATTATTTTAATTATACATATTTATATATAATATATATGTACATCTATTATATATAATATATATACATATATATATGTAACATCATTCTAAGTGTATTTTAATATTAATATGTATACTTATATTTATTAAAATACACTTTGTATGATGTTCCATATATATAATATGTATATATATTATATATATAATATATATACATATTATATATATATATATATATATATATATATATATATATAAAAATATATTTAATTTATTTTTACACGTTTTATTTATTTCTTTTTACTTTCCTACCAGCAGGGGGACTGTCTGATATTTTAGACAGTCCCCCTGCTGGCAGATCCATAGCCAGCTATAGGGGGCCATGTGATCACTCTTTGAGAGCGATCACATGGCCCCCGGGGGCCTCATTTGCCAGAGGGGGGCTGCCTGGGCTCTCAGGCAGCCGCCCAGAAGAGGATCGCGGCGGAGGTGAGTACACCTCTCCTCCTGGGGGCTTAAGCCGTTACGACGTACCATGCCGCCGCAACGGCTTTAAAGCCCTTTTAATGCGGGACGGCATGGTACGTCGTAACGGCGTTAAGGGGTTAATATGCATATCTGACTCACTGCTAGAACTCTTCCTGCTTAATCTAGGCATTACCTGTCGAGCATGTAAACAAGCCATATCATATTTGTGATAATGTTGCGGTCTGCTCATAAAATTACTTTGTTCTATTCAGACCAGTACTCCTTTACCTCCACAATACGGCCTCCTCCAAAACGTTCACATATGGTTCATGACACGTTTCAGGTCTAGGAGCAGGTGTATCCCAGCTGCATCAACCACATAATTTCAACTGCTGGTACATTAAAAAAAAAAAAAACGTTACCAGATACCAACATTCCATTTCAAGAGCAATAAAAAAATATTCCAAAAAACTTCACTTTTATTTAATGTACAATTGAGAATTTCAATTCAAATGACATGTTGAGCAGGATTTGTGGGGAACGTTTAAGGCTTTGGGTAATAACGTTCTAGAAGACACAATATCTGCCTGTTAAGGCATGTGGTAAAGACATTGAGTGAATGATGTAAGTCCCTAATGAGTATAAAAGAGAATGCAAGAGCCAAACCATTTTAAATAGAGGATTATAAAAACTCTCATCGAAAGCTGCAACCTACACTGTATCTCACTGACCTAGATATTATGACATCCATAATTCTTACACTTTGAATGTAGAAAGAGACAGAATAATTTTGTTCACTTTTTACCTACACTATTGGTGAGCCCTTATAAAATATGTTTCCATCAAAATGATCATGAAGATGATATAGCAGATTTACTTAAATACTTGCTTTACAATAGACGTTAAGCTCGTTTGAGCAGGGTCCTCTTCAACCTATTGTTCCTGTAAGTTGTCTTGTAATTGTCCTATTTATAGCTAAATCCGCCCTCTCATAATGTAGTAAAGCGCTACGGAATCTGTTGGCGCTATATAAATGGCGATAATAATAATAATAATTACAATGAGAAAAAAAAAATAAAGTAACTGTGCATTGTGGCAAACAGGAAAATATCAGCAGTTTTACCAACTTGGCTGATGAGTACGGCTACTTTAACCTGTCCTGATTCTTTAAATTGTTTTTGCATTCTAATGGGGGCCACACAAATACCAGGTTACCCTAAAATTGCTTTTACTTTGTATTGTATTAATTATTGCATCTGTATTCTATTTTTTTCACACAAACCCTTACTTAGGCCCTAATTCTTTTTGCATAGTTCCATATACACGCGATTATATGCTGATGTCCAGGGCCGGCTTTAGCAGTGTGCGAGCTGTGCGGCCGCACAGGGTGCCATGGAGCAGGGGGCACCATGTGGCCGACACAGCTCACACACGGCCGGTTGACAGCAGTGCAAGGTAGCTAGAGCAGTTACCAGGTGGAGGATTTCATTATTTTCCACCTGGGTCTATGAAAAAAAATATCGAGGCAGCAGGGGCGGGGTTTACCAAGTGGTGGGGTGGAGCTTATCACCCGGCGGGGGAGGGGCTTAAATGACAGCGGAGGCGGGGCTAATACGTACCAGAATTCCCTGATAACTGCTGCACAGAAAGGGGGAAGCAGGAAGGAGTCCCTGCTCTCCCAACAACCAACTGCCTCCACTCCCCCTTCCAGTCATAATGGAAAGACGTAAGTGTGTGTATGTGATTGTCTGTCTGTGTGTGTGACTGCCTGCCTGTGCGTGTCTGTGTGTGTGACTGCCTGCCTGTGCATGTCTGTGTGTGTGTGTGACTGCCTGCCTGTGCATGTCTGTGTGTGTGTGTGACTGCCTGCCTGTGCATGTGTGTGTGTGTGTGACTGCCTGCCTGTGCATGTCTGTGTGTGTGACTGCCTGCCTGTGTGTGACTGTGGGTGTGACTGCCTACCTGTGTGTGTGTGTGTGTGACTGCCTGCCTCTGTGTGTACGTGTGAGACTGTATGTGTGTGTGACTGTCTGCCTGTGTGTGACTTTAACTGTGTGTGCCTGTATGCGGGACTGCAACTGTGTGAGTGTCTGCCTGCCTGTAAGTGAATGTGTGTGACTGACTGCTTGTAACGGAGTATGTGTGACTGTGTGCCTGTGTGACTGTGTGTTTGTCTCTGTGACGGTCTGCCTGTAACTGAGCATGTGGGACTGTCTGCCTGTAACTGAGTGTGTCTGCCTGTAACTGTTTGTGTGTGACTGTATATAGGAAACTGGGGGGTGGGGATCTGGGGGGGCGCCGTGAAGACTTTTTGCACAGGGTGTCTAATGGCCTAAGGCCAGCCCTGCTGATGTCAGACAGAGGGAACTGGTTTAATCTTACATTTCTTCATCTTGCCTTCCTTAAGAGAAGGTATTGCTATTTTCTTTCTGGATGACATATGCATAAGTACCAATATACCCGGTAAGAGCGGTTTTGTTTTACTACACGATGCACATAAATGATGTCTAGATAATGGAAGCGGCCCTCTTAATTTACTTTCATACTTCAGCAGCTTATGCAAAAACAAAATCCATCAAAAATTATTTATCATATTCACAGAGTAGACATTACAGTGCTGGCTGACAGATTGTTGTGATTGCATGGAATCTTCTTTATTAGACTTGTGCACTTGTGGCTGAACCATTTTTCCCCAAAACAGAAAATGTTTCGGGATGTTAAATGTTGGCCTAATGTCAGTTAGGCTCAGCAGAAATTTGATACATTTGCCGATTTCCTCGCCCCCCCTCCCCCCCAAAGTTAAGTGTCCTTTCAGCCATCTCCTCTTAACTTTATTAACATGTGAACTGCAGGGGGTTAAGAGAAATAAAACAACCACCTACAAGGACACAGAGAAAACTTTGTAAAACAGTCTTTTATTAAGTACTAAATTGCTTGGACTGTCCAGGTATGCTTAACATAAAAATCGCCTTATTTTAAACAGATTGGCTTGTAAACTGGAATGCCAAAGTTCTCTTAACATGTTGGAATTTGATGTGTCTGGTTTTCTGAAACTTTCTCAGAGTTTCAGGGGTTTATTTACCTAACCGTGATCTTTGGTGAGTTGTTCAAAACAGAATTTGGAGTAAACAGAATATATATATATATTGGACTCTTACATTATTTTATTAATGTCATTGCCCTGTATGATCTGGAGATGGGCAGCTTTGGTTAAAGCCATTTGTTATTACGATAAACCTAGGAATAGACATGTTTCATCTTCATGTAAGTATATCTTACTTAATTTATGTATTTACTGGTAGTTTTACCTTCGCAATGTATTGATTATGCGTATATCGACATAAGGGACTTTGTGACGCACATGCTTTATGTATGCAGAGTCCCTTTAATGTGCTCTACTGTCAAATTATTTTTCCAAATGAAAGTGTAGTGGCTATAGTATAACCTATTCTGACCCAGGGCTGGCAGTACCATAAGGCAGCACAGGCCCCAAGGGAACAAAGGCTGGGTGACTGACTGATCATTCTATGTAGCATGGCCAAACTGCAGCACCTCTGTCCGGCACTGCCTCTGGCTCATGAAATTTAATTGTATGTATTTGTCACTGTATTCCTGTGTATGTATGTCTTTATGACAGTGTACCTGTATGCGTAGATTGTATGACTGTTTGATTTGATGTATATTACTGTGTGTCTGTATATCTTTGTTACTCTGTGCCTGCATTATTGTTTCTGTATGTTTGTGTCTTTGTGCATGTATGCCTTTTTGGCTGTATATCAACGTCTGTATGGCTGGGGATGTTGAGAGAAACACAGAATAGGGGTTGTGGAAGTGAATGAGAAAAGGGGCTGGAGTGAAAGACACATACAAGGACTTGGGGTGGGAGAAAGAGACACAGAAAAGGGTCTTGGGGTGAAAGAGACACATAAAATAGGCTGGTTGGTTGAAAGAGACACAGAAAAGAGGCTGGTTGGTTGAAAGAGACTCAAAAGGGCTTGGGATTGAAAGAGACTCAAAAGAGGTGGGAGTGAAAGACACAGAAAAGAGTCTGGGGGAGAAAGAACCACACAAAAGATGGGGTGAGTGGATAAGGACAACATTTTAAGATTTTTTTTTTTTTTTTTTGAGGGTGGGTGGCAATATGCAGTTAAATATCCTTACACCAACCGGCCTTCTTCTGGTAGCCCACATTGCTGGCCCCTTGTGCATGAGATTTCAAACGTATACTTTTTTAAACAATGCTTTTTTGCATTATGGATAAAAAAAAAAAAAAAAAAGAATGTACTTTTATGTATCTGCCGAATGTCAGTAATGAAGGAGGGTACTTACTGTGCATTACATCATCATTTTCCAGAAAAGCACATTACACATCATTCTCCAGGGAAAGCTCAGGTCATAAAATTAGTTTTAACTGCAATTTACTGTATATTCTCAAAAATCTGGTTTGATACCAATTACAGATCCAGAACTTGCAAATAGTCAGGTTTATAGAATCCTACAAGAACGCATATTAAGTGTGTGTCTATGTGTGAATATATGTATATATATATATATATATATATATGTGTGTGTGTGTGTGTATATATCATAAATTTATGGCCTCTCTGAGTAAATTTTCTTCGATTTCACAATCCTCTCTCTCTTAAAGGGCCACACTCCACTCTCACATACCAGTTCCGCTACTTTCCCACCTTGTTGCTTGGTTGCTACTGCCCCCCTTCCTACTGTGGTTTTTATTTTACCCCATCCACTTTAGATTGTAAGCTCCTTTGAGCAGGTTCCGCATCAACCTATTGTTTCTGTAACATTTTGTATTTGTCTCATTTATTGGTAAATTTACCCCTTTATAATATTGTAAAGGTGCCCAATAAATGCCAATAATAATATATATACAATATGACATTTCTTAAAAAATATTTTTTGACTCTTCAGGGGGCCTTCTATCACACACAGATAGCACCCATAAGCGTAGATTGCGTTAGGACGCTAACAGTAGCTTTATCACCCTGCTATGAAGGACATATTAGTAGAGGGTGGGTGTTGGGGTGGATGCGAGAGCCGGAAGAAAATAGATAATAAGAAGAGGGAATAACACAAACACTGTTGAAATCATAGAGCGCGTTACCCCCGTTAGTGAACCGGCGCCACTGGCCGGCCCCACCACCTGTGACCAGGACAACAGCTAATCTTTGAAATCCACAGCACAAACATGAAACTGACCTGAATTATTAGCCCTTCCTAAGTGACGAGCATATTGGGCTAACTGGCACGCGGTTCTGACCTACAATTTAATTAGCCCTACACCATCTCATGTTGTCAGTCTCAAAAACCTATGCCTGACCATAAGACCAATGCTGAACCCTTATTATGAAGCATCATTATTTGAATGTCAAAGTAATATAAAAACTGTGCCTCTGTTGTATGCCATGTATATGCCATTTTTTGTTCGTATTCTTTGCTTATGTTGTCGTGGCAACACAAACTTCTGTACCACTTCGAGCACAGACAAATAAAGAATTAATATATATATATATATATAATTTATTTATTTTTTTTTATTTGTATTGTTCTTTCATCATACATTGATAAAAATGGATTTAGAGTGGATAATCTATAATCTCATTTTGGTTTTCTTTTTTTTGACATTCTTTATTTTTTGCAGTGCAGTGACAACAAAACAGCTGTTGTAGCAAGCATATAAATGACAATAAGAGTATACGTTCACATCTGAAATGCTACACCAATTTTTTATGCAATAATTTAAAGAGTAGCTGACTGACTATTTGCTGAACTAGTATTGGCAAGAAATGCATAAGATTAAACATAGCTCACATATTTCGGCTAATAGAGTAGCGTTACACCAAAGAAACAATCAAAGATTCAAATATTTCATGGCCTAGTAGACATGATGTATGATAAAAGAAAGCGTAATAATCAGACAAAAAGAAAATTTTCCTCACCAAAATGAACGTTGTGTCGAAGTAGTGCTCTAACATTGCTATTCAACCCCATTTTGGGGAGTAAAGACCCATTATCGTCCCAGATCCAGAGCTGTGTCTACTTTTAGAAGCTGTGCACTATTCCTGACGGTTCTTTCTGGGTTTTCCGAGTTAGGAGATGTGTAGGGGTTGGATGACTCTAGGTGTTGTGACCTGCAGAAAGTCAGCTCTCCTTCAGGTCCTTTGCGCCCAGTGCCAGCCAGCAATGGGGGCCCTAGCACCACCCCATCCTCAGACTTCATTAGTTAAATAGATGTGGTATGCACGTTTGTGAAGCAAGATTTGTGGGGTTAGAAAACTCTGCTTTAGTGACCAGCCTCTCCTAGAAAGATTGTCAGTCAAATTCCTCTAGTGGGAAAAAGGGGGTATAGGCTCAGCGCTAGGTGGTCTAAAGGAGAAGAGAAAAGAGAGAAGCTGCAACCTATGGGTATGAGGTTCCCTCTAAAGTCCTCAATTAAGAATGTGGAAAAAACAAAATAATAGGTCGCGCTGTACAGAAATAATACAATTTAAAGGTAAAATGAGAAATATAAAATAGATAGAAATTTTTACTCACATATAGATATACACTAAAATAAATATAAGAAAAAACGTAATAGTCCCAATATGTGGTGGATTCCAATAGGCTGATGGAAACTTGATACTGTAGTCAAAATAGAACGCTGGGTCTTCTATGGTATAGGCAATCTTGGTTCAATGATGGGCATGCAAAATAGAAAGACAGGGAGACTCCAATAGTGCAGACTGTATTGGCATAAGTAAAATAAACTGAAATAGGTGTAGGGGAGGTATTTCACTCACCTATGCAAGAGCATGTACTTGCTCAAGTGTAATCAGCATTCAGTGGCGTTTATCCCCCACTGGCGGGACATAGATGCGGGTAATTCCTCGAAGTAAAAAAAATAAAATATAGTGCTCACTGTATATAAATATAAAAGTAAGACTTAAAAAATAGAGAACGTACTCACATTTGAATGAGCAGGATATACTGCTCAATATGATGGCGTGGGTGGTATAATCCCCACCTAGGATTCTTTAGACAATAGTCAGCTCCAAAATGACGTGTAACCAGGTAAAAGAGGATATAATATAAAATATACGGATAAAATAAAATAAAATAAAGGGTATATGGCAAATGTATGGTGAAAAAAAGCCAATATTCCTTTATTAGTACAAGTATAAAATATATATATAAAATTAGCCAAAACGCGTTTCGCCACACAGGGCTTTATCAACTGGCAATAATATACCAGTATAAAGGAATATTGGCTTTTTTCACCATACATTTGCCATATACCCTTTATTTTATTTTATTTTATTTTATCCGTATATTTTATATTATATCCTCTTTTACCTGGTTACACGTCATTTTGGAGCTGACTATTGTCTAAAGAATCCTAGGTGGGGATTATACCACCCACGCCATCATATTGAGCAGTATATCCTGCTCATTCAAATGTGAGTACGTTCTCTATTTTTTAAGTCTTACTTTTATATTTATATACAGTGAGCACTATATTTTATTTTTTTTACTTCGAGGAATTACCCGCATCTATGTCCCGCCAGTGGGGGATAAACGCCACTGAATGCTGATTACACTTGAGCAAGTACATGCTCTTGCATAGGTGAGTGAAATACCTCCCCTACACCTATTTCAGTTTATTTTACTTATGCCAATACAGTCTGCACTATTGGAGTCTCCCTGTCTTTCTATTTTGCATGCCCATCATTGAACCAAGATTGCCTATACCATAGAAGACCCAGCGTTCTATTTTGACTACAGTATCAAGTTTCCATCAGCCTATTGGAATCCACCACATATTGGGACTATTACGTTTTTTCTTATATTTATTTTAGTGTATATCTATATGTGAGTAAAAATTTCTATCTATTTTATATTTCTCATTTTACCTTTAAATTGTATTATTTTTGTACAGCGCGACCTATTATTTTGTTTTTTCCAAATTCCTCTAGTGGGTTGCATACTGCTTGGACAGGCACAACTGCCACCTTGTGGCCACTAGTTGTAGGATAGCGTTATGAGAGGTGATCACACTGTGACAAGTCCTGTGGGTAGCTGGTGTTGTTCGGTGTAGGCCAGGATCACCCCCACCGGCCCGGAGGGGGGGAAACGGGACCCAGGTAGTAACTGGAGCACTACAAAGCTAGAAGTTTTATTTATTTTTTGTGTGTGTTTTGGGGGGGGGAGGTAGGTGTGATGGGGGAGGGGGGGGGGTAATTCACAGGAGGAAAGTCCAATACTATGTAAAATATGCAAATTATGCATGTGTAATATAGATACAATGTTTTGGGGCAATTTAAAGGTGCATAATGTATTACAAAGTTAATTCTTGTACAATATTTCTCCCCATTTAGCAGTCTTTGGAATCATTTCTAAAAAAAAAAAAAAAAAGAAAAAGTGTTACATTCTTATTTCCCTGTCCATGTTACCATTTTAAAATTATGTGAAGCCGCAGGAGAATGTAATGCATCAAATCATGACAAGTGTTTGCAATGCTCCTGCTTGAATGCATGTGGAATTGCATCAAAAATCTAGGCTACTTCAATTTTTCAAATGAACATTGTACATTTGTCCTTGATCTGACACTCTAGCATTGTCATACTGGTAACGTAACATTTTTGAATTTTAAAGGAACAGTCCCAACCACATAACAAACAGCTCATGGAATTCGTAATGGTGGCAGTAATGTGCCGGCATTGTCCAGCCTTCAGAGGTTACACAGTTTTGCAATAGTCACATTATTTCTCCATCACCACCTACATGGTTAAACCTTTTGAATACAGGGGCTTCATTGTCGGGTGCCGGAACCCCACCCTGTAATACCTGTAATACTGCTTAACCATTTAAAGTAAGATGGCATCTGGATTCTTAATTAACAACTTCAGTAAGCTAAAGGTCCGTAAATGTCACCTTTAAATGCCTCCGGCCACCGGACACCTTGTGGTAGTGACACTGTCAGGGACTTTAAAAATTTGGCAAAGTCCCCTGACAGAGACAGAGGACCTGGCAGACAATTCTGCCACACAGGGCTACAAAACAGGGAAGGCTAGCCAGGAAAGCCCATTTGCACTGTAGGGACCAGCTTTGGAGCTGTCACTAGGGTTACTTTGGGGGCTAAAGTTCCAGAGATATTGGGAGGGCAAGAGGACTTCAGTGTCTTCTTCTTTTTTTTTTTTTTTTTTTCTTCATATTAGTCAATTCTATATACAAGGAAAGAAAATACAAAGTGTGAAGATTTGGTGTGTCTCTGGTAAATCCTAGGTCATGCTGGGTTCTGGGGAACATAACTTTGCAGCACACCCCTCTATTAGTCAGAGCTAACCATAAGGCAACCCTAAGCAGTCATATAGAGCCATGGAACCATGAATTTGCTAGGCCCCATTTTACGATCTCTATGTGAAAAATGAAGATGGCTATGCTATCACTATAATCCGAGAGAGCACTAGCAGCATACCGTTAATGGGTAGAGAGAATAAACATAACCTAGAAAGGCACAGAACACAAAGAAATGTCACAACATACACCATGAAGTAGCTTTCCTTTGAGCTTAAAGCCCAGTTGTTTCAGGAACCTGGCAATGCCCCTGCCTGAAGCCGAAAACGCTAAGGAACCTCTATGTAGTGCTTATTAGGCTTCTGCCAGCATTCCTAACAGATCGACCAACTGCTGTCTGTAGGACCAAATGTATGAATCTCAATGACTATGGTCCTCACATCTCTGCAAAGTAACACATTAAAGATTTTATCAAAATTAATTGCATTATGAAAGTTCTCCTTTAAATCTATACTTTACATTTTGTGGAAAAAATTGGCAGATATATACACACTTTGGTATCTTTCAACGATTTGTTCGACCAGTTTTTGGATACTGAAAAATCACAACTGCAACTGTTTACACTTTAGACTACATATCTCCTTAACCAATCAACTACTCTACAACGTAAATCAGAAGTCACTTGTGATACAATGCGTTCCGTGTGTGAGGCATCGTCCCCTGCAATCTCTCGCAGTCAATAAACTCTCGGCAATGTCAGGCGAGGGCAAGGAGCAAAACTTTGAGTTAAGCTGTATCAGTAAGCCTTTGCAAAGGAAATTCATTGTTAACATTAATTTATGGCAAGAATGGTTTCGTCTGCTTTGTTTAGAAGGCAATATTTATTATGTTTTCATTGCCTCAGCTGAAATAGTTCATTAAATCTGTGTATCTGTTATCCTTCCCTTAATTGATATGACATAGCTATGTAGATTGCTAAATAATGCCTTGCTAAAGACTTTTGTCTAAATCATGAGTTTTATGGGTTCCCGGGTTATTTGCATTTTATAGCCCATGGGATTAAATATACTTTGCGAAGTCAAATAGGAGCCTCGGTTGGTATGACCTTTAATTTTTCTTTACAAAGAGAAAAAAAATAATAATCACGCAGCTTATTAACTAGCTGATTAAGTGGAAGTCCTTGTCATTAGTATTTAGGCTTCAAGAGCAAGGCTTCCGTTTATTTTTTCCAATGTGTTTTCAAGCGAATATAAATGCCATGAGCCATCTTTAATGCAGGAAACTGAATAAGAAAACTGCCATAGGAACTGAAGCATATTTGATTGGAGTACATGATCTAGATTTCGCAGCACAGATAAGTGGGTGAGATGTAGAGTAGGTCTTGCAAACAACAGATTCTCAGCAAATGTTAATCTGTAGCTGCAGACTAGACATAATAGGAATTCTGGCAAAGATATTTTATTATATGGCGGTGTCATAACTTGGTTTTTATTTTAGGGCTGGGTTACATAAGGCAGCGTATTAAACACCTAATACTACTGAGTGGTACTGCAAACATTTGTATGACAGTCTCCAGTTGCTAGCATAATTAGAAGCACACTACAATCAGGGCTGGCATGGATTTTGGATTCACACTTGAACATGCATTTTGCTGCTCCACCTCTACCAACAAAAAATAATACATCATCACCTGTTTCTCTCTAAACTCCTACCCCTCCCCCCCATAAGGGGGGCCCTTTGTGTTTCTTATCCCCTCTTGTTATTATCTAACCCTTTTGTGTATATTTTCACCCTCAGTGTGTGTCTTTTCCCCTATGCCTTTTTTGTGTTTATCTTTCTCCCCTTCCCCAGCCCTACTGAGTGTCTTTCTCCCCACCCAGGCATTCTGTGTGTTCCCTCCCCCCAAGCCCCTCTGTGTGTCTCTTCCACCCCCTTCCTTTGTGGCCTCTTCCAAACCCTCTCCGTTTGTTCTCTCTTCTCTGTTCTCATTCTGTTAGAACGAAATTCGGTAGTTTCGCTGGCGTTCTGTCTAAATGACAGGACGTTTGGAAAAAGTGAAAGGAGGCTTCATGGGAACATGGAGGAAAGGTGAGAATTGTGGAAAACTTGCTCTGACCACCGGAAATGAAGCACACTTTGCTCCTCCACTGGTCAGGCGTAGGAAACCTCCATAATTTAAATAGCTCCTACTTTGTCTTATGATTTAAAGAAAACTAGAGCCAGGAAGAAATGAAGAACAGATCCTGAGAGAGGGAGAGAATAGGAATTGATTAAAGAAACGGAAGTTCGGCATGGCAGTGCCACTTTAATGAAGAGACATTATTAGAAGCATTTTTTACAAAGTACAGTGACACAAATATACATGTCACCATTAATATCCCACTTAAATATGTGAACCCTTTTTATTTACCATATGAATTATCGTGACTGGAAAAATAAACAAACCTCATTTAGAAAAAAAGATATATCTTGTTGACATGAGTACTAAGTAGACAAAAGCTACAAAACCTTGTGGATATTTAGCTAGAATTTTTTTTTTTCATGTTTATTAACTTTGTTCAATGTGCCAGTTTTATACTAAACAAGCGTTAGCCTCCCCCGCTTAATTTAAAGTCTTTTAAGTAAGTCGAGATATATTACATTACTCCAGGCACTTTACATCAAATACATATCCAGATTCCCTTTTTTTCTCCGATTCCACCTCTATAAAAATGTAAGCTACATAAGTAGCAATTACTAGATTTTTTTTCTTTTCTTAGAGAAAAAAAAATGTCTGGAAGATTAAAGTCTTTGGTTGACATTGCTTAAATATGAGCCCATGTGAACCTGAATACTAAGAATCTCAGAGACATGCTGTTCTGTGTTAAAGGAAATACCTTGTGCTACTGTCTGATAATTCAAATCAATGGTTCAAAGCAATATCTAAATTAGTATTAGAAAGGGGTGGGAGGACGCAGGAGAAGGGAATTTGGTTGACAGCTCAAGTTCAGCAACAATGTTTCTCTCTGCTTCGTGGAGTCCTATGCTTACTCCTTATCTCTGGCTAACGTATTATTACTGTATAATGCAAGATGTGCCATTTCATATTAATGAGCTATAGACCAAGAAAGGGCACCGAGTGTCCACTACTAAAATTGTAGAATTAAAAAGATGGAGATACCTGACAGGGTATTTAACCCCTTAAGGACACATGACATGTGTGACATGTCATGATTCCCTTTTATTCCAGAAGTTGGATGGTTGGTGGATGGCCACCCTGTTCCAACAAGGCTGCGACATCAGCAAGGCAGAGGTGGGTCATGTTTTGGGCTGGAATCATGGGAAGAGAGCTGGTCGGCCCCTTTAGGGTCCCTGAAGGTTTAAAGATGACCTCTGCAAAGTATGTGGAGTTTCTGACTGACCACTTTCTTCCCTGCTACAGAAGGAAGAACTATGCTTTCCGTAATAAAATCATCTTTATGCATGACAATGCACCATCTCATGCTGCAAAGAATACCTCTGCATCAATGGCTGCTATGGGGATAAAAGGAGAGAAAGTCATGGTGTGGCCTCCATCCTCTCCTGACCTCAATCCTAATGAGAACCTTTGCAGCATCCTTAAGCAAAGGATCTATGAGGGTGGAAGGCAGTTTACATCCATACAGCAGCTCTGGGAGGCTATTCTGACATCTTGCAAACAAATTCAAGCAGAAACTGTCCAAAAACTCACAAGTTCAATGGATGCAAGACTTGTGAAGCTGCTATCAAATAAGGGGTCCTATGTTAAAATGTAATGTGACATGTTAAAATGTTTAAAAAGTGAAAATGTTGTTATAAGTTTGATTGAAATAGCTTTTGATTTTAGTAAATATGCTGCAAACACAACAAATGACAATTTTCAGTTCTTTACAACCTATAAAGTGTTTTGAAACTTACTGTGCGTAATAATTTGGAACAGTGCATTGTAATTTTTTTTTGTAAAAAAAAAATACTGTTATCATTAGGAGGTTTGTTCAATAACATTTTAATTGTACTCTTAATAGTTGATAACATGAGAATTATGCTGACTGTTATTTACATCAATTATTTAGATAAATGAGAAAAATATAATTTGCATAATAATTTGGAACAGGGTGTAGGTCTATGGTAAAATTAGGTTTACATATATATAATCTACAATATTTATATAGTTGTATAATTCCATAACCCATTTTTTTTGTAAGCTAAAATATTGCTTCTAAACTTTTTTTTTTTGCTTGAGTTTTTTTTTTTTAGCAACTAAAGCATTCATATAATGAGCAAGTAGCATACACTTTGTGCTATTTAGTCATTCTATCATAATTGCAAAGACTTAATTTTACTGCATTCTGTTGTATTTCTTGAAATCTATGCTTTCGTAACAGACATGCTTATTAATGTATTTTTGGCATAATATTTTTTTTTTTTTGTGCTGGAGCTAGAAAGCTTACAACTGTTGATCAATCTTTGAAATATCTTAACATTGAGAAAACAAGACTTATGACACGAGAGAGATTGATCAACATTGTTGAGTTCATTACTGTCGGCTCTGTGGGAGGCTGCAATGGAGCTGTGTACATTGCCTTTGAGGTTCAAACTGCTTAGGATAATAGACCCAAAAGGACACACATTCAGTGTGTTCTCTGTATGCTGTCAGTCGCTTTGCAGGGTAAATAAGAACCAGCAAAGCTAAGCAGAAAATAATCAAAGTAATTTACATATAAACTGAACTAAATGTACTCAACAAGGGAGTGATAAATAATGTTCATTTGGCCTCTACCTATGTGGAGAACTGTATTATAAACACCCCCTTTATTCTTTAAAAAATGGTATAGACCCACTATTTCCTAGACCGAAAGAATAAACGTTTTAAAAATTAGCTTATTGTCCAGACTTTTGTATTTAATAACAGCATTATCTATTAATATCCCTACAGACCTCTTTTGAGTGTTTAATCTTGCACTAAATTTGTCTCAATGCACAAAAGACCAGGTCTTAGCATGTCTGACCTGTCAAAACGCAAAGATAAAGGGGGCCTAGGACTGTATAGCGCACAACAGTACTATATAGCCATTGTCCTTGTCAGAATTAGAGAATCAACTGCAACTGATACTTTTAAACCTTGGAAGTCAATAGAAGATAACTTCATAAATGTCCATATAGACACGCTACCTTGGCAAGCGTCGGAAATGCCAACGCTCTGCCCACAGTGGCACCCCACCATATTCCCAATGCTGATGATCTGGCGCAAAACAATGACAGGTACCTGTTAGTGTGCTCTCCTCTACAAATTGCAAATAACCCGTTGATTTCTAAAGACATATTGCTGTGGATGCTCTCTAGCTGTTTACACAAAGATCGAGTTGCCCTTCAACATAAAAAGGCACTCTCCATCGGAGACTACCTGATTACACGGACCCTGACTTTCTCTGATAAATATCAGCATCACAGACTGACACACTACCCACAATCTTTATCAGGACCATTAGAAGGACTTTGGCCTCTAACTGACTTTGAAACTTCCTGCTCCTCTTGGTAATCTTCCCTTACTGTATAAGAGACTGGGTAGCTATAAACGGTTTAGTTTACTGACATACATGAAGAGATGGGAGGCAGATTTGTAACAACACCTCATACAATAGCAGAACATTTTAAAATCACACATTCCTAGTTGATGTGCTCAAAACTTCAGAAAACAGGGTATAAACTTCTTACCACTTGGTATCGCTCACCCGCAAACATGACATAAATGGGACCCCAGCATTCCTGATTAGTGGTAATGTGGGGCAGGCAGATGGTCTCTCCTCTACATATGGTGGGGTTGTCTACCAATTAAAAGCTTCTGGAGCAAAATACTCCCTTTGCTTCGTACCATTCTTGGCTTACCTATTGAACCCTGAAGAAGTTTTACTTTTTCACGCTTTCTTATCACTCAACAAAATCCGCAAGTCATGCCTACTACTAGCTGCTAAAACACTGATACCTCTTTATTGGAAAACTCCACACAGGCTGAACGACAAGCTAGGATACAGGATATTTGTAAAAAATTGAGGGATTGACGGTGTTCTTTCTAAACAAATCTACTCTGTTTACTAGCACGTGGCAAGGGAAGACACCCTTTATATACAGTATCTGACAAAAGTGAGTACACCCCTCACATTTTTGTAAATATTTTATTCTATCTTTTCATGTGACAACACTGAATACATGGTACTCTGCTACAATGTAAAGTAGTGAGTGTACAGCCTGAAAACAGTGTAAATTTGCTGTCCCTTAAAATAACTCCACACACCGCCATTAATGTCTAAACCGTTGGCAACAAAAGTGAATTGTCTCAACACATGGTTTGCGAAAGGAGACTGGAGGAAAATGATTACCGCATGGATTCATTTGCCCAAGCCTTCCAAACACTCTTAGCCCATACGGCTCATCTTCAGCCCGATCATCCACCGTCAGTTCTTACCCTTGTTGTTGTGAGTATTCATATTGTGTATAAGGCTCCTTCGATATCCTTATCACCGCCTCCTCATTTTGGAGGCGATGCTCAGGAGTGTCGTGGATTTCTTAATCAAATAGAATATCACTTTGAGGTGTCTCCTGGATCATTCTCTTCTGATAGATCCAAAATAGGTTATATCTAATGTAGCAGGCTGGCCAGGTCTTGGGTCATAAACAACAGAAACAGTTATTTTCTTCCAATATGAGGGAGGATTTATTTAGCAAGTAAACCCCAATTGAGCCACAGCAAAACATAAAACCCAAAATAAACACCTACTCCACACTGGAGACTAACTAACATAGAGTACCCTTTCTATGCTACTGGGCAGCTAAGCTGACCCCAGTAGTTTAACAAAATAAAAATAAAAGCTTGTAAAATACCTTTTTGTTCCCACACAGTTTCAGCAGTCTTTTTGACTCGCAGTCTCTGTCTACACCCCAGCTCTTCACAGGAGAGACTGATTTCCCTCTGCATAGGGTTTCTGTAGCTCCCTAATCGATGGACTAGAGCAACCTGATTTTTAACCCCCTCTAGTCAGGGAACACTGAAAGTGCCATTCTGGGGCTAATATAGCAGTGTTCACTCACACTGACACGATCGCACCTGATCAGTGCAGTTGCGGCGATACTTCAGATAAAAGTAAGTCCCTGAACGGCACAGCCGCACATGAGCAGGGCGGTCGTGCCAAAAAGGGAAAACTTAACTAACCTGGATCATGGCGGAGTGCCGCCTGATCCTCCCAGAAGATGGGTCCTGGTTGGTGCGGTGTTCTAAGGGACGCCGGACGCTGCAGTCCCATTCTTACGGTTAAAGGGTGCACTGCCTACATTAAAGATGGTGCCTGTTTTGGGGTCAAAGACCATTACTAACCAATCACAGCACTGAGAGGCAAGTTTAAACCCTGTAATGCCTTTTCTCAGTGCCCTGTCGTGGTTTCCACTTGTTGGTTGTCAGAAAGCGTGTTCTTAGTACATTTTCTGGTTATTGACTTTGGCTATTGTTTTTGACTTTCCCTACTTCTGGTATCCTGATCCTTGGTTAGTCTATTTGTATTGTCTCATTCTGTATCCTCGAGCTTGGCTTCTTCTTTGACCATTCTTTTACGTTAAATCCAGCCATTCTAAGGTCCGGTATATGTTGTTTGTGTTAATATAATTTTGCGTGTAGGGTCACACAGTAATCGTGACAGTGATGAGGTATTTTAATAATGCAAATAAAAACAAAAAACGTGCCTGTGTGTATGTGTCTAAAATGTATATAATATATTGATGCGTAAAGTCGTAGACAAGCAACAGCATCTATGATTTCAAAAAGGACCAACAAAGAAAATTACAAATATGTTTGTTGTTGTGATGTCAGAGTCTAGTTTTATTAATAGAAATATTTATGAAAATAGTATTATATACGTACACACACGTACATATTGTTAAGAATCTAGCGTTAGATTTTTGAAAATTACCGAAGTCCAAATTTACAAGGAATCCAGAGTCCAGGTAAAAAGGAGAAGGAAAAACATAAAACTAAAAAGAAAATACAAAAAAAAAACAAAAAAAGCTAATTCATCCGAAAGAAAAGGGATGGGTACAAAATGCACTTATAAAAGTAGTATAAAGTCACACTGATAGGGAAAGTGTCCATTTGCAAGTAGAAATGCATGTGATTTAACAGAGACTCAAAATTTCTAAAGCCAGCTGGCTGTCTTCCCTGGCCTAACGGCCAAAGATGTTAGACTGGACTCGGGCGTAAACACGACATCATTCATTCTTTAGAAATTCACAATAGACCACTACATCTCCCTTAATTGTGTGCTAAGGAACAGTAGCAGGCTTTCACAACATGCAATGATTTGCGCAAAAGGAAAATCAGGATCTTTATAGTTCTCTTTCATCATAGAAGTAACTACTGTTCTAGTATATGTTACGTTTAACTATAATGATGGTTGGGTAAAGGACATACCGTGTTGTTTATCTTTTTATTTTAAGTCCAGGAAAGCGTTACGTTTGGCTTTTAATATATTTATAAGGTACTTTTAGGTTTATGCAATATATTTTATTGTCTGTGTTTTCTTGTTATTTCTTTTCCTGTGTGTCTCACTTCAATCTCTGCCTGTTTCAATCATGCATATTACTACCCAGGGAAATTATTTGCTGCTGACATTAAGAATCCTTGTTTTCTTCTACAGCAAATATAGGAACAGAGCTTTTGGTCGGATGTCTAAATGCACCGATCTAATTATTTATTTATTTCCTCTTCTCTAGCTGCATGTAACACAAATGTTGAAATGTTTTGGAATTTATGATTGAAAGACCACGGTTTGCCCATGCAGTCTTCTTTAAATCCATGATTGTCTGATCTTGTGCTGTCTGTCCTTTCCATAAAACCAATCTTTTTTGGGAGTCTTGGGGGTGTAGAAGTGGATGTTAGTATATTTTACGATATTTTACAACTACACATGGTTCCCCTGTTCAAGATAACAAATGTAATATGTGTGTATGTATATACTGTGTATCTCCGAAACGCTGAAAGAATTATTGTTGGGAGTGATGGGTGAGGTTCCAAGTGCCCGCAGAACACCCAGAGGAAGCTTGGGGGTGGTCTGACATAGGCCGCATAAGCCCCTCACACAACTCCAAGCATACTGTCATTACATATATACATATAAACTACCATAACGTATATATACCTTACAGCAAACCAAGATTGACCCTGCTGCACCTACTGATGGTCACATCACTACAATGTTTATCCTGTCCAATTCTGAGGCCAACTTATTTCCTTCTTTACTACAGATCTTATTCTTCCTGTGTTCACTGGAAGAGAAAAATCTATAGATGTGAAGGTGCAAATAACACAGACGCACAAGCCTTGAGCTAAGTGTATCCTATACAACAAAGTAAGATGGATCACCAGTCCTTAACGCATGGTGATATGGAATACTGTTTCTGTTTTACAAGGGGCACAGCAATTAGACAGAGCCAAAATAGAGTCTAAGGTGTTTAGAAAAAGGGAAAAAAAACACTTTAAAAAACACTTTAGACACACCAAGGTAATCACCAAATCCTGGACTGGTAGGGGGTCCTGAGGACTGGGTTGAGAACCCCTGCTTTAATAGGTCAGAATAGTCAAAATAAAGGCTGAGTCAAAACCAGAATACAAACACCACAATTCAGAAAGCACTCACGAGTAACAGACTATGACAGGGCAGAGAAGAGTGGATGGTGTAACCTTAAAAAAAGCCCTGTACCGTTAAAATTGGTTGCATCAAATATGACAACATAATGTGCGTAACCAGTGCCGCTGGGTAGACGCAGATAAGATTGACATAAAAAAAAAAAAAATGAGCCACAAAGTTTATGAGAAGGAGCCATGGTGGAGTAGTCTGCGTTGAAAAGGACTCCAGAATGACGCATAACCTCAGTAAGGTTATGGCTCTGTCCAATGGGCATAGGGGCCGTGACAGAAGGTCATCGAAGCAACAGTATTCCCTGGTGTAGTAATAGGATTATGGAAAACTGACGTGTAGCAAGCTGTAAGTGTGTTTTTAAAAGGGAATATTGTAAATGACACATTAAATATTGTGCTGCAAATAGATATGATAAAATGCTCTGTAAATGACACTTAATGCACCTGGTGACAATGTGTTTGATCTCCTGGGGCTTGCAGAGAAAATCTAATTTTAACATAGTATTTATGAAATATATAGACTTTTCGTTCCAATGATTTTACAGGATAATTGCTACAGTAGGTTACCTGAGATGATTGTGAAACAGAAATGTTTATTTTTATGAAACCATTACCATAGTATTATTTTTTAATATGAAACCATAAGTTTAGTTGTGCTGCTCAAATATAACTCTCTTAATTCTGTTGAACGTGAGCTTGTGTTATATTGTATTTATGGAAATCCACATGGACGTGCTGGTTTTCCTCCATAAAAATAAAATATATATATATTTTTTTTTTAAATTTACACTTTTTAATTTTTTTATTTAAAAATGAGGAGAGTATGGCATTAGATAAGTCAATGGTAGGGATAAGAGCCAGACTTCCTGTTGATGACTTACACTCCTCAGCTCTGCCGACTGTATACGTACTTAGTGGTCGGCATGAAATTACATAGCTCTTTAAGGTATTATCTCATAAACTGGCCCATTTTGATTGGTTAATAATTTCAACTTTCTGAAATGGCCACCAAATAAAAACCTATATTTTATCCCAATGTTGTAATCCTTGATTCATGAACTTTAAATTGGATGTATGACTGCTTTTTCTGTACATTTGACCTCCGGACTTTGCAACCTTTGTGCCAGAAGTAGAACAGCAGAAAAAAATATATATAGTTTTTAAAATATATCCTAATCTGCACATGTTTTGGCTGTTTTCACAACCAATATGTACAGTTGATATGCTTCCTAAATTAAAACATGGCTGTCCCATATTTTGCAGGTTTGCAAATAATGACTAAAACGACACACATGTATATATCATTCTTCAATCCAGGTAATGTGAAGTTCTCATACAGCCATGCATTGAAAACAAAATGGTGATATACCCATATCCCATAATGCCTAGCTGTTAATGCATATATATGCGTTTGGTTGTAATACCCTTTATTAACCCTACCTATAAACAAAATACATGCATGACAGACAAGAAAAGGATGTTTAGCTGTTGTCCAACAGGCCTGTTTTGTCTTGAAATAAAAGTATAAAACTATGAATCTTGCCAGACATATGTCTTATAGATGCTATGGTCTATTTGTTGTATTGTAAATTAAAACAAAACATTTTTCTTCTCTTGATGTTCTGAAACTTTCTCATTCCAACATTTAGAATAATTACACAGATCTGTTTCCAAATGGGAGCTGTTATCAGAACATTTAAGTAAGAGAAAGAGAATTCCTCAGAGTGCTATGAACTCGAAAATTTGCTGCCTTTGTAATATCTATTTAAAAAAAAAAAAAAAAAATGTTTTGCAACTTCGATAGAAATTGCCTGTGCAGTTTGGAAACATAAATTCAAGGGAGTCATTCTACATGATGAGAACGGTTCCCATTCACAAGTAAATGACCCTTGTCTTTCCGTTTACAGGAGCTGTACATGATGAGATACGAGGACGCTGTTTTCCTCGATTTATATTATACACTTTCCAGATGCTCCATATGAATCTCTTCATTTCTACAGAGAGGTTATTGACCAACACTACAGGTCATATTAATCTCCTCGCAGCAGTAGTAATGCACGGCATTTCAAGATTTAACACTATTCAAGGGAAATTTATTGAGTAGCAATAAAAAAAAAAGTAGAAAAAGTGATTTGTGAAGTGGAAGATCAGATCAGGAGCCTTGTTATTTACACAAGGAATATATATCTGGGGGCAGTCAGTGTTGTGGATGTGAAAATCCACAGCCATGTTTATGATTTGTCTTACTTATGACACACTGGATTACTGCAAAGTTGCAGCAGGGGTGAGCATGTAGGCATAGAAGGGTTAATGGCATCAGACATTGGTTGATATATCTCTATTCCCTAACAGCACAGTAAAGGGACACTGTCTACAGGCATCAACACAACTTCATCTAAATAAATTTTCTCTGGTACCAGGAGGCACTCTTACTCAAACGGCTTAACCCCAAAGTTGCCTCCAGCGGTAATGTCCACTCCCCCCCATGAGGCATCCGGCTTTGGAATGTTGAGATTCAGGAAGCAGGGAGTACTGCCAGGCAGGGACGCAGCTGATTGGCAGAGGGCAGTCAGCTGACACCGTCAGCCCATCAGTGATCCGCATTCATTAAACTGGCTTGAGAAAGGTACCTATATTTTCAAAGCCAGTTTAGTGAATGTCCAATCCTCCTGGCCAGGGGAGGAGTATCCATCGCCAATGGAGGAAACTTGGGGCTAAACCATTCGAGAAGGTTAGAGTGCCTCCCGGGGCACTCAGGAGTTGTTTTGGTGCCTGGAGTGTCATTTTAAGCAACATCAAATTAACTACTTAACAGACTATTAAACATCGGCACCAGCAAGAATTTATGCCCAGTTGTCTTTGGTTATGCTTTTATTTTTTATCCCAAACCTGTTAGTAAAAAAAAAACTGAATTTAAATGGGATTTCTAAGCACCAATATCACTTTATGTGACTGAAATGATTGTGAAGTATACATGCTGCCCTTGCAGCCTTGCTGTTCTATACAGTCCGTGCTGTTTCTGAGAAAGTGGCAATGTTTACATTTTGCAATTTCAAAGCCTACTAGGGCTTGTCAGATACACTTATTGAACCTATTTGATATCAGCCATTAGCACGTAAAGTATGCGAATGTCAGACACTATGTGTGTTCAGTGGCTCTCTAGATTCAAGCTTTCTCGTAGAGAATTGTTAATTAAGCAGACCATGGCTATAGCTGTCAATATATCATAGCATATGGTGAAAATGGTGGCCAAACTTTAAAGATTTGAAGTTAACTTTTTGAGCAAATTCCTTTCTTATATTCTTTTATTAAGCCTGTGTTCTGTTTTTTTTTTTTACTGTGAGCCTAATTATATATTGGTACTCACACCTAATTGAATATTACTGTCCCTTGATAATGGTGTTTTAAACAAAATGGTAAATAATTCCTTGCATGAAGTAGAAGTACGCTATTTAAAGGTGTCTTCAAACACCTTCACATAATAAATATTTTTAAATGTTGAAAACTTTGCAACTTTTAGTCCCATTATTAGAAACCGTTTCTGGCTTTGAGTATTACTGGTAGAACGTTAACACGTTATACTTCACTTATGAATATAGACTGTGCATCCAAAATGATTGTGGTCAAGAATAGATTCATATTTAGGGTTAGTGTACAAACGGGTACACAAAGTGCTTAATAGGTCAATATGGCTAAATACTCAGCAGAGCAAAACATTAATATTTCAGCAGTCATTCCCAAACCATTCTTAAAGGCACAGCAAAGGTCCAGATTTTACCGGTATCCCCAATGGAACAGAATTGGCAAATGCATAAATCCTGGAATGTTGGTGGCCCCTGAAATAGTGTTGGGAACCACCACAGTAGATGATTACAAAGATGATACGAATTAAAATTATGCGTTTTTCTTTGTTTCAATTCTCCTTCATCTACAAGAATGAGTAAAACCCTCTTATATTAGAAGAATATATCATCCTCAACCAGTCACCTCTGCTGAACAGCGACCAATAATCCCATTAGGTTCCATGGCTCTAACTATTTCCTGATCTCTCCTAAAGTAACTGTCATCGCTTTGATTTTATTAGTGAGGGCACCAAAGTTTTCACCTCCATCTACATCAGTGAAGACATGGGCATGTGGACCGAAGAAACCTGATTGTCAGAAAAGGAATAAGGTCCCACAGGGCTCTATGCGGGTTACCAGTTTGGGGCCCCCCATACATTCTTCACAGAAAATAAATAAAGGAACAAAACAAGCTCATGGTACTGGGATCCTTCCTAACCTTTCTGCCCTAGGTGACCACCGAAGATCACCTTTAAGTTAATCCTGCTGTGCTGTTGGGGGCTTCATTTAGAATTCTGGTTGTATTCAGTAAAACATATAAATCATACTATACTATATGAAAGGAGTTTTGGCTAAATTGCAAATTTCACTGGGCTCTTGATTTGTGCACCCCCTTCTATATTGTTTTCCACCCACTCCTGCTTAGTAACCACATTTATAAGTACTTATTCTTTTGAACATCCTACCTGAATGTAGCTCACTGACCTTGAAGTGTTTCCTGAAAGTGTGCATCTTCAAGGGGTGCATCTGCTTGCTTTGCTTAAACAATGTGCAGAACAAAAGCACTACTCTACATTAACTTTGATAGAGCTTGGCTGATTGATCTTCTGTCTGTTTTTGTTTCTGCCTTCCACTCTTCCTTTTGTTGTATTCTGTGTTCATGCATTAACCGTCCTCTTCTAACTCTACACTTCCATATACCTTAACCTGCTTTCAGGCTTTCTGTTCTGCCCCTATGTATATTTTTTTTTGTATTTTAACATCTAGGTTATAATCACTAGCACAACTGTTTTTTACTCTGTATTTCTCAATACATTTTGTTCACTTTTTATGGTAAGTCTTGTCTTTTTTATATGTCGGCATATGTTTACCCTTTTTTTTGCAAACGGACGTTGGGGCCTTAGCTAACCTTTGTTAGCCACTTTATTAAAATATCACCCAAATTATCTAGAGTTCTCAAGAATTTGCTAGATATTATGGATCCAAAATGATGTAGTCAATAATGGTGCTGACTATAAGAAAATAGCCTAACCCCCACATGAACTCTTTGATGGGAAAACGCTCTTCCATTAAGCTTTGAAATATATGTAAAGATTAAGGATTTTGTAAAGTACACACATACAAGGAAACCTGAGGGTTGAAATTGCCTAGTGGTACACTTTAATAAAAAGGTTTGGCTAATGGTTTGGGTTTTTTGGTTCTTAGAGCACAAACACAGGAACTATTTAGAACGTTATGTGGATTTGATAGGGCATGCAATTTTAGCATTTACAAAGTGGTATATTTGGAGTAATAAAATGTAAACTGGAAAATAAATCACAGGATATCAGAACCATAAGTCTAGCGCAAAGTACAAACCATTCCAGACTTCAAATGCTAAAGCAATCCTGGATGTCTGCATTGTAATTAACTTTTGTGTGGTTATTTCAACATCATCCCCTGTGTTTATCGAAATTCATAAATAGATCATTTTTGTTGCTGGTAAATTGTAGGTTTTGATAGCATAATTGGGCTGAAATGTGGCGACAAAGTTTCAAGGTTACTGCTTTCGTGATTAAGGGTATTAGATTATAGGAAAATAGAACAAAACAATTTTGGTTTTCCTTTAGCATCATTCTAAAACTTGCAGCTTTTAGAAACTCATTTTAAAACAAAATATTCAAGGCTGGAGTGATGTTTATATTGGGAATACTGGATTTGAAACCCAAACTCAAATCTCTGTTGGAGAATAAAAGCTCATTGTCTGTGATGGCACATTTATAACCCCTTTGTGTTCTACAGCAAAGCTAAAAACATTGGCATGATCTGCAAGGAATTTTACAGGAAATATTTCTCAAAAAGGTTTGGAGGTGGATTTCTCAAAAAGCAGTTTCAAAACTTGCTCTGGTGTCATAGTATGGCATGCAGTCCCTTAATCAGACACGGCGCGCTATAGAGAACCTGTGATCGAAATGTCTGCTGGTGCAAAAGCACATTTTGGCTCCCGTCTCAGTTATCTTAATAGTTTAAAAATTTCATGCGAGATCCTTTTAGCAAAAAGATTGTAGTCCAGGAAGACTTATTCCGCACCACTCGTCACTTATCGTGTCTTTGACAAAGGTGAAGTATTCAGTAACACAATCCTTTATGTGAAATAGGATCCTGGCACCGTCTGTGCATCTCATCACAATGGCATACCTAATTGCTAGAAAAGTGAAAATTTGGTAGACCATTTTTTCCCCTTTCCCTTTGGCATAAAGTGCTCAGTTGAAGTGCAGCTGTCCCCTTGTCTGCTTCACAAGCAGTCTAACTTGTCTGCATTCAACTCTGACCAAAAAATGCACACACTCCTGTACTTAAAGGGACATTCCAATAATGATCATTACTACACAATAATCTAATGTTTTAGGTTCTTGAAAGCTGTCACTGAGTAATATTTACAATTGTTTAGTGGTACTATGGTACTTGATGAAGGGTGAAAATAGTGCACACTTTATTAAACAAAACACAGGCTGGGAAACCTCTGTTTCTGGGATAGAATTGCAACACACCGCGTAAATCAATTAACTCCAGGCTAATACAATTATCTACAAAATAAATACAAAATCCAAATAAAATACATTATCCAAATAAAATTAGCATTGGTAAATGTATAAATGGCATCAATTTTTGTACCTTCTCATACCTTTAATCATTTTATGACTATGATGTATTATAGATAGGGCTTCTTTTGTTTGTATTTTGATTATATCTATCCCTTAAAGCACAGATTTATTATGTTTCTAATTGATAAAGTTCTATTAAGGATTATCCTACTTTAAGTCTTTTTTAGAGAGGCTTTATTTTGTATATTACCAGGGTTAGCTTAGGCTCTTCCATATTGGAGAATTATCCCTCCAAGATCTCTCTACTCCTTTTCTTTCTACCTAGAACAATTATCACCTGAACACATGAAAAACCTCAAAAAACATTAAACACATGGATAACCTGTGGCATTCCCAGGTAACTCGTCCCCGAGTGCCTGGACTGGCAAAACATCCCTCTGATTTGAGATCTGTAGTGGAAAAGCCACACAGTTCAACTTTTGACCGACCGTGGCTAAGATCCAAGCCAAAAACCGTTACATGCAGCTGCCCTGTAAATAGCGCTGGATCCCCTCTAGTCTTGATCAGCATGCCGAAACTGCCGGGTGAGTTACAGTCGGAGCTCTCTCACTGGGGGGTGCCTGCCAAAGTTCTAATGAAGCCATTTTAAGTGACTACAGGTCTTTTTAGGTGAACATAATGCTGGTTCTTCACAAATTGCATTGTGCTATTCATATTCCTGTCTTTGACTCTGACTCCACCAACACAATCTGATGTCATATGAAGGTCTAGCTGGTCATTTGAACCATCCAAACACTTAGATGGCACACACCATTCTAGTCCATCTAATTTAAATTGAACAACCTATGCTGTGAGTGCATGTAAACATCACCCAGTTCCCTGCCTGACTCACTACACACACAATGCTCTAAACAGGCAGAGAGGAGAGAGCTGTGTTTTATGTGTATTCACTCATAACATCGTCAAGTGAAGAAGACTTGCTTGAGAGGTGTGAATAGGTTTTGCATGCACACTTTACTCACAACATGGAAGAATCACTTAGGAAGCACCAAAAGGCTTTGAAGCCCTGGTGGTAAAACCAATAAAAAGAAAATGTCATGGATTTCTAAGTTCATTTTTCAGGGACGGCTTCCTACCATCGTACACCCTACAAAAAGCTGTGATAGATATCGAGGATGTAGCACCCATTTAATAAGATGCCTATCGCATATCTCAAGATAATATCTCATGTGTGCAGGAGATATATCGCATACATGTTATTAGAAATTCATAGTATCAGCACAACATTTTGATGCGAGTCAAAAATGAGCTTTTACACTTGGCACATCACATGTTTAGATGTTCTTTATCCCAAACTATGGGTAAATGTTGTGTACCCCCCCAAATAAACAATTACATTTTTTACTTTATGCAAAAGTCAGAAGGGTGAAGTTCACCCATAAAACGATTGACATCTGATTTTAATATAGCAGCTACTGCGGCTTTCATATTCAGCGTTTCTGCTTAATTAAAATGCAGTATTGATGTAATGTCAATCAGGCCTAATGAAATCAGTGGTGTACATGAAACTATTTAATATATGTGATTGCAAGACAAACAAGTGTTTTCACAAGTGCCAATCTAATGTTCACAGGATATGATTGCATTTGATTAATTTTAAGAAGTATTAATGCACAATTAGTTATACACAGTACCAGCAGGAGTCAGAAACAGCTTGGGATTTGTGTCTCTGGGCTCTGTGTGTAACTGCTGCTTAAATTGAGACACTACTGTAATTTACAACTCTGTAATGTAATAACGCTTATTACCTCCAATAAGTTCAGTTTCTTCAATGTGAAGCATCCACGCTAATACGCCTCGGAGCTGAGCGCAGTCTGGCAAGTGTATTACGGTCATTGGTTTTCCGTGTTACATTTTCTCAAATGCAAATATTTTGTTAAGACATAGTGGTTTTTATCATAAATATTGTTTTAAAATTGCTTGCGTTGAGGATCTTGGTGTACTCTGAGAAAGGTTTTAGAAAAAGTTGTATAGTGGGAGAGGGATGAAATATTCATAAATAAAGAGAAAGTGACTCTAGAGTTTGTGTTCAGAACAAATTAGATAGCAAATTCGATGCCAGGACACAACACTGTGACTGTAACAGCCAAGTGTGTAACCCACTCACTAGGTCAAATATGGTTGAAAATAATCTACAGCATCATTGGTTAAAAAAAGACAGAGAGAACTTTATAGCAAGAGGCAGTATGATGCGTTTCCTAGCAACCTGGTAAGAACCAGACAGAATTTTGATGGAGTCTGAGTCCGATTACCCAATGAGTTTCTTTGCACCCTTGTATTTTGTTATCTGCATGGCTGTATAGTAGGGGTATGATATGTTTACAGTCATACGCATTTACTTAAAAGGTTACTCTAACCAAACGCTGTGTTTTTATTAAAATACTGTATTTAATATAACCTTTTATTTGTCAGGTTCCACTCATCATCCTGTAAAAGGCCGAGTTCTCCCTGCAGCCCAACGCTCCTCTGGTGATTTCACTTTACCCTCACCTGAAGGGGTTGAATATCCTGGAGGACAGGCTGAGGAGAAGGTAGCCATGCTTCCATTAGTCCTCTGTCACTAGTATGCTAACAATAGATGCCCAATAGTCAGACAATGGAACTCTTATTTTTGACTGACTAATGACTTGGCCAAATGTGGAGCTATACCTATCTCCGCAAGCTGCTATATCTTTGTATAAGCACCATTACAAACTGAAGTGTTGCTGATAGAGATTCCTAGCACTATGACCACATCATTGTGGAGTAAGCTTCTTTATCTCAGAGGTGGACAAAAAAAATTATACTACTTGGTATTTATATAGTGCCAGTTCCACGGCGCTGTAAAATAAAGGGAAAATTAATAGACAAATAATTAACATGTACTGAAACAAAAGGTCCTGCCCATCACTATATATGCAAAGTCCAGAACAAGATGGTGCACTTTTAGATGTTTCATCATCCAGCAGATGACTAGAGACTTTTTCCTCTACCATGTAGTGTTGGTCTATCTGTCCTTGACTGCTGCCCATGCTATCATTCCCATTCATTTGCTAACTTTAATTCCAATATTTGCTCATTCTTTGCCTCCCCTGCTGGCATCCTATTCAACACGTCTGCATCTGCTCATACTATCTTTCAAACTTCCTCCCTTATAGGTATCCTCCTTTAATTCCTGCTAGATCTCTCCCTCATCCTAGGCATGCTATCCCTCCATTTTCTGATGTTTTTCTTTGCAATTTTGCTATCTTTGTCCCTTCCCTGTCTGTTCTCCATCTGTCTCTCTCCATCCAGCCATATGTGTGCTCTCCCTCTCTCTCTCTCCTATATCTGCTATTGCTCTTTTCTGAGATGTCTGTTCTCACTCCTTCGTGTGTCTATTTTACCTCTCTCCCTCTCATGTCTGCTTTCTGTTTCTTGCTCACATGTCTGTTTTCTCTCCTTCTCTTGTCAGCAGTCTCCTTCCCATATCTTTATATCTACTTTTCTCTCTGTCTCCCTCCCATGACGTTTTCAAACACTCTCCCATGACATTTTCAAACACCCCATGGTCTGCTCTCACCTAATTTATCTCCCACTTCCATATCTAAACAAATGTTGTTTCTTACCTGATATCTGCCATCACCCTCCTTCATGTCCACGTCCGCGATATGTTTCATTTCCTCCATTGTATTTCATCCTTATCCTTCCATCCTGTTCATCTCAGGCCCTGCTCTTCTTCTGCCCATGTCTTTCTTTCCTCTCTTCTGCAGCCCCATGTCTACCGCCTCTCTCCTTTTCTTCCATTTATGCCTACATTTTCCTTCCTTCCATTGCCTGCCATCTCTATCACTCACTTCCGTGTCTGCTGTCCTTCTCACTCATGTCTACTGTGTCACTCTAATATTTTTTAATAAACTTTTAAAATGATACAATATTTTTTTTAAATATTGAAATATGTTTATATATATTTTAATATTTTGGAAAATAACTATTTTAAAAGTGTATCCAAAAAAATATTAAATCATTTGAAGAGCTTATCCAAAAATATTAAAGGGAGACCCATATTTCATGTCTGCCACTGGCTCCTCTACCTCTCATATCTCTCTCCCATTACAGCTGTCTCTTGTTTTCCTCGTGTATGCTTTCCGCCTTCTCATGCTTGATCTTCTTTCCCTCGTCGGCTGTTTTATTCAGTCCCGTAAATTATGTCTGTTTCTCTTTCTGTGTTCCATGTCTGATTTCTCATTCCTTTCCCGTATATTAAGAAAACAAATTAATTATGATGATATGACTCTAAGTAAAGTATAACTATCACTAAAATATTTGCAAAAAAATAAATAAAATAAACATAAAAACTTATACTTATGTATATTAATTTGTACTGACAAGTATTTTGGGTTTGTGGTTCGGAGCTGGTTAGTTTCACTTAACTATATAACCTTCCATGACTTTTGTCCGGGGACTAATGGAGTGTTCAGTGTTTCCTTGTCAAAAGTGCATGCTACAGTAACTGCAGACAGATCCCTCCGGGCTTTAGTATTCTATCAAAGGCTTACCCAACATCACCCTTTAGGAAGTCATTTAGCAAAAACGAAAACATTAACTGTAACGACTGCCTGTGGATAGAATTCACCGTGGATTGAAATGTGTGGCTCATAGATGGAAGTAGTCACTTCATTCCACTGCAATCAGATAGGGGGGACGTGGTGCTGTGTATTTAATATAACTCTGAGTTAACTTGATAAGGAATAAATTGTCGAAAGTACAATCTCAGAGGTTCATATTGGTCTGTGATGATTTATCCATTATCTCTACTTCCAAGATTGTTAATTAGAACAAAAGTATTTATTTTATAATAAGAAACTAATAGGTGAAAGTGTGAACAGTCAAGAGCATACCTAATTCATGTTATATATAAATATATATATATATATATATATATATATATATATATATATATATATATATATAGAAAAAACAGAAATTCCTGCACTCCAACTTATAAATTTATAGCCTGGTGCCCAGCAGCAATGAAATATAAGATAGAAAAATACCGGCACTCTAGGTCTTCCAAACAGTGTAGTTTATTTTCAGTCAATCCAACAGGTCAACGTTTCAGCCCTAGTTCAGGGCTTTCATCAGGACACATTAGTAATTAGAGTGCCGGTATTTTTGTATCTTATATATATATGTATGTATATATATTTTGTATTTGATTTCGGTGTCTGTTAAACCACATGTTGCAGTACCATGGTTTATCATATGTAACACATTGTTAAGTAACAACTGATCATAGGAGGGGATCAGTGCTGTTATCACCAACTTGGTCTGAGCGTAAAAAGTGATAAGTAGGCACTAACAACTCAGAACGAGATTTATTAAGCATTATTTGTCAGAGTTCACTTTGAATCCTCAAATTATTTCATTTATCTAATATGCTAGCAAAATGACTAATAAGCAAAAGTGTGAAATAGTCGATATTTAGAAATATTTATATGTATCATGACTTTTCTGTTCTCAGATCAAAACTCAATGTAATGGAATCTTAATGTGTCTAAATGTCTATCCTAGCATCTTCGCAATCATGCGTGCTAAGCATACCATTATAGAATGCAAATTGTGCAGAGTCAGAAACGCATGCGTATGGAACGTTTTTACAACTATTAGCTCAAAAAGAGAGCTAGGTGTGGCAGTGCCTAGCCACTTGTTTCACCTTTGCACAAACAAAATAAAGAATTAAAAAAAAAAAAAAGAGAGCTAGGTGATTAAGGAACCCGAGGAACACCACAACGTTTCGACCCATAAACGGATCTTTGTCAAGCTCGACAAAGACCCTTTTGTTGGTCAAAATGCTGGTGTTCTTCAGGTTCAAATAAATGTGCCTATAAAGCACTGGAGTGTGTGGATCTTCTTTCTCCTATTGGTATCTATATTCTTCTGGGCTGGTGCTGGCCATTTGCCTAGTTAAGCACCCATTTGGCTTATGTGTGTTGAGTGCAGTTCTTATTGTTTTACGATGAACCCCATATTGGGCATCTTCAGTGACACGAGTGGTGCCACTGACATGAACCAAAGGCCGATCAATGCTTGTAACAATTGCATATCTTACAACTCTAATCTCAAAACTTGCAATGTAGGGACACATGCCAAACTGTAGTTTTGAAACAAGGGAATGACTGCATATGGCTTAATATGACTTCAAATGACTGGAAGGTAACAAGTTGACAACCTTTGGTATAAAGTGCACAATGATGCGATCATTCTAAAAGTAACTTTATTTACTTACCTTGGGCATCAGGACCGAACGTTCTGTGAATCCTGAAGAAATGTTAGTACATTCCATTGTACTAAATAGACCATGTCAAGTATCGGCTATTGGAGTCTACTCCCTCCAGCTGGATGTTAGATTTATTAATTAAGGATCATATCTCACAATTATTGTTTCAAGTAGACTCTTCATCCGCAACCATTCTTTTTTGTATATCAGATTTTGATGACACAAACTTTTTTTTTCCTTTTCTTTCAGATAAATTCAGCTTAAACACTAAATGTTTATTCGTAACGCATAAGACAGTTATTTGACAGTAACAAACTGCATAATGCTGAAGGTCTGTGGATCTAGTTAATACATATTAAATGGAAACATGCTTCATAGATTCTATCGTCACAAAGATGACAATTGGCAGGAATCCAGTTCTGCATTTAATATCCAGCAGCTAAGCAGCTTAAATATATGGCATAAGTGTCTAATTGAATATATATTTATCATTTAGAGCAGCTATATATTATTATAAAATACAATACTTTTTGGCATGTGCTTTAACCCCTTAAGGACACATGACATGTCTGACACGTCATGATTCCCTTTTATTCCAGAAGATTGGTCCTTAAGGGGTTAAAGGTGTAGGTCCATGTTGTTCCTTAGTTGTGAAGCCTGAGAGAGAGAAAAAAAGTGGATTTTCATTCTGTACAAGGAAACGATGTATTTTATACAACATTCTGAAGGTGTGATCAGACTATTTCTGTGAATTCTCACCAAACCTCTTCTGCAGTAGTTCTAAAGTTTGCTATTTCTTTTGTTTTCGGACAGGGTTGCAAATTACCTGGCATTTGCTTGGTGACCCGGTCTTCAAAACTAGAATTAGCTCAATGACTGATTCTATACATTAAAGCATAATGTGGTTCCTTTAAGAATATCATAGTTTTGACAAGTTAGGATGAGATTCCATGAGAATAATAATTAGAAACCAAAACATAGTTGTAAGGAAACCAAGTCTAGCCAAACCGTTTCGGTAGTTTCCTCCCGAAATGTCAGAGTCTAAGAAAGTGAGAGTTCTGTTCGGCAGTTACAGGAAACGAAGTCCATACGAAATATAACCGCTTCACAAGATAATTCCCTTGGTAAAGCATACGAATTCCAAATAACAGTCAGAGTCCAGGATCAGGATACAAGTAGAACTAACGTTTATTCACATACATGGCTTTTTATGCAGGTCCCCATGCAAGGGGACATCCCACAGGGAGGAGTAACATTTATCCAATCCTGAACAGTAAAAATATAAAACACACCCAATACAAACAGGCAGTTCCCTCCCCTAGTCCTGGAGATAATCAGGTCTGATATAGTAACAACTTAATTATCTCCAGGCTGAAAATTCACTGTTTTCCCCAATTTCTGGAACACCCCTTTATACCTGGGGTATCCCCACAAATCCTATGTCCCCTGATAGCCCCGATCTGGGTGACCAACATATCCAAATTTCACCCAGATCGGTTCAGGGGTTCGCAAAAAGTATGGAAGTCCTTTGTGACCGGTTCACTGTGGGTGGGCTGCCCAAAATAGTTCCAGAGGTTCGTGGGGTTTTGCCGGTCACTTTAGAAAAAGGGAAAAAACGAATAAAAGTACCGAATGAATTCCCATGGCTCCTAGCAGCGATTGTTCCCCTCATTCGTGTGCATATTTGTACCGAATAGCGCTCTTCTAGCTAATCGGTATCAATAGTTCCAGCGTTCGTATGATTGAGACCGGTGTTTGGGAAGTCGAGTGTCCGATTTTAGTTCCAGACACTCGACGACCAAGTCCCGCTGCCTTTGTTTGACAAAAAAAAGATGGCCGCGGTTTTCTCTGCCACGTGGCGTTCGGTAGTACGAACGCTGACCGCACACATAGAGGGTGAAAGTGATGCCGGCTTTGAAGTTAAGTGAGCCAGGGGTGGTCTTTGTTCGGCAGTCCCATCTGCCGAATGAAAATACACAGGAAAGCAAGAAATATGCAAAAAAAATACCGAACAAATAGTAATTTCTTCACAATAGTGTGCGCCTTTAAATTTGAAATGACTTTCATTAATGCACTTGGAATTAATACAAAATGTGTCCTTAGCAGTGCTGTTCTGTGTTCTTTATTTTTGTTGTCTCTAGACTTTGTTTTTTACATTGAGTGTAGAAGATTGGGAGGACTCTGATAGGATCTACAGACTAATGCGTATTAAAGGATAATAGTTATTTTCTCTATTGTACTCTCACTGGTGGTTTTACAACTTGTTTGATACTGTTGTATATTGGTCCATAAATGGAACTCTATATTGGCAGCAAGTTGATACAATTAATCGGACAGAGTGTAAACCATCAAGTTTTGGCTATTAAAGTTTCCCTATTTAGTCATTAAAACAGCATATACTCTTTGGTCTGATGTACCTTAACCTTCTCAAATGATCGCCAAGCCCTGTGTACACTATATAAATGTCTTAGAAGAGGCTTTGCATGCTATTTTAGGAATGAAATACATGTGTAGTTTGAATCACCACCGTGAGCCCTGCATACAGAATACAAATCTGAATTGCTTAACAGGTATTTTGAGACTTAACATCATAATACTGATCCTGTCTTCAGCATCACATTCACAACCCGTGTTCTACTCCTTGGCTGATCGTTGTTCCTCTCTCCTCATCTAAACTGAAAGACTCCCCAGTGCTGTGACAAGAGTGAATATTGTATCTCTGATTAAGTGTGCCATGGAGACCAGTAAAAGGAAATGGCACAACTTCAAAAGAAGTTTCCTAAAAAGACTGAATGATTTGGAAAGCAGGCCACCCTGGCTAGCGAGAAATCTCCTTTGGGAGATATATTGTCAAGTAGAAAAATAGCTTTTTTTCCTGAGCTTTTGTTTTTTTTCCCTTCTAAATACTGAGACCTAGAAAGGTACCCAATCACTTCTGGCAATGACAGAGGACAAATTGGTTCTGCTTTAAGTACACTGAAAACCTAAATGGTATTTGTCATCTGAAGAGTGTACCTCCTTAAAGAACTTGCTTCACATCAGTCGATGTTATCATTTCACTTTCTGTAGGACTACAAGCTACCAAAGTTGTTTTCTTTAATTAATTTCCTGTATTATTCTGCTTTCAGTCCCTGTCACCCATCCTTTGTTTCTAGCTTTCTCTAGAATTTTTTTTTTCTTTTTTTGTTATCTTTCTTTTATGCTCTTCCGTTTTAAATTTTTCTCTTGTTTCTTCTTTTGTTGTTTTTACTTGGTTTGTTCTTTTCTTGCTCTCACATATGCACACACTCACTCTTCACATCACCTCTTACTCTGACACTTCTTCCTCTTATATTCTGGGTGATATTTCATATACAAAACCCTCGGATACTTTGATTTTACAGAACATGAACATAAAAGTTCCCTGAGAGATTGATGTGTCTTTAACGGTGAAGTGATGTGGGCAACATGGCAAAATCAAGGAATATACCTACATGCAGTTTAAATATTCGCTATATTAGGGATATCCAGTAATACCGAACTAAAATAATTGAGAAAATCTAAATCTACTTTCATTACTTTATTTTGTAAATAATTCTATAATTTCTTGATCAGAGAAGATAGTAGAAGAGTTGATACAAAAATAGCATATTCTGTATAGCAGTTTCACAAGATATATGATAGATAGTTAAGAAATGTTATGCCAGAGCAGGGGTTCTCAACTTGGTCCTCAAGTACCCCCTACCTGTCCAGGATTTAGGGATTACCCTGTTGTGTCTAACGTGTTTTTTTGTTTTTTTCTAAAAACTTCTACAAATTCCTTAGACACAACTGGGCAATCCCTAAATCCTGGACTGCTAGGGGGTAATTGAGGACTTGGTTGGGAACCCCTGTGCCAGAATGACGCAGTTTTCTTAACAAATTGATCTTGTTTTATTAGAAGATGATAAAATGGCAGTCTCTGGTATAGTGGAGGAACAGGGATATATTAGAGCCACCCACCAGAGCACCCTATTGGTGTATTATTTTGGAAGCTGGACCCTTAGTTTAGTGGTACAACAGCTAACCCTTCTTATATCCTAAGCCAAACCACTTTGGTTTCTTAACCAAAAGTATTTTGTCTCTATTTCCTAATCCTTTTTCTAGTAAAGTGTTACCCCCTAACCCAGCAGAAATTTACCAAACTAAACATGATATTTCTAATTGCTGCTACACAACTATTCCTGAAGAACCTTATCCTGGTCCTGGTTTGGTAAAAGAAAAAGCCACTAAAGCCTTTCTACATGCCTACAATCAATTGTACCTTTGTGAGTACAATAATTATCCCTTTTCTTTTCTGGTGATATACAGTATTATGCTATTTGCGTTCTTTTTGTTCCTTAAGATTGTATATTTTTATGGTTTTTATAGAAGATATGAAGAATCTTTTTACACTCTACTGCTAAATTTCAAAGGGTAGATTATTTTGGTTATCTTTTTACCCACTTTTGTGGTGGTCACCATGTTATATAGTGTATTTTCTTGCATTATATTTGTAGCACTATTGTTTTGCCTTTTATTTTTTGGGTTCCATGGTTATTTTCCTTCTGTTGACATCTACATCATATCGTACAAGGGTGGAGCTACACCACTGAATACTGTCTATGCTAGAGCTGGTTATAGCTCTAACACATGCGAGTAGGTCATTACTATATGCTACCTAAGTTATATTTGTCTTGATATACAGCACCATTGGAGCCCTCTTGTCTTGCTTTCTTTATTATATATTCATATGGATTTCATCACGAAACAAGAATCTCTACAGTGTTTTTCCAAATAAGAAAAAGACTGTTCACCTGGAAATCTCTGTTGTTTTTTGCCCTCATATAAGTGGTATTTTTTTTATTTTTAACCTTACATATGGACTTTGGACTTTTGACATATTTTGTCTTTTACATGTTATTGTTTTGTATATATTTATATGTTTCCATTTTCGCTATCTTCATTTGTGTTATTATTTTATTTTTTATCGCAACCGGTTATAATATTTTCTCAGTTTTTATTATCCAGTATTTTTAAGGTTTTTTTTGAGGGATCCTCTTATGTTAAGGCATGCAGCCCTTTTTTAAATTATCTTTTGTTTGG
This sequence comes from Pelobates fuscus, assembly GCF_036172605.1. Taxonomy (NCBI): domain Eukaryota; kingdom Metazoa; phylum Chordata; class Amphibia; order Anura; family Pelobatidae; genus Pelobates; species Pelobates fuscus. The sequence goes on from NC_086326.1 coordinate 52,502,925, forward strand.
TTAGCACGAGCTGATCCTTTGTTGGTGTTTTCTTCTTTCTGTATTCTAATCCGATATTAAACCCGAGATGGTAGATGATCATATTGATAGTAATACGTGCAATCGTAATAATTAATGACAAAACAAGACAGGAACAAAATAACATCATTATCCTGTCTACACAATGTGTCTTGATTGATCAAAATATCTCTCTAATACTATTTAGAAGACAATTTTGTGTGTAAATTGTTTCTACTTTTTTTTTCATTGAGTAATGAATAGAATAAGTTTAAGTTTATTTGATGACAAGTAATTCGAAATAGGTAGTGTCACATTGTGTATTGGTGTCCTTCAGCCACTGTTTCTGGCATTGGAATGCATTATCATTGTTATTCTTAACTGCACTTTAACCAAATGCACATGTGAAAATTTAATGAAATCTGTTTTCTAATCCCTGCACTAGAGAGAGCTCATAATTCATTGTCAGACATTTTTAATACATGCAAATATCAAAAAATAAAATGTGTGCTAATAATATGAATTGTACTGTTAAAGATACATACACTAGTATCCTCTGTTCCACACTAGTTGGTCTAGTTTAGCATAGTCTAGTTTCTATGCTTGCCATTAAAAAAAAAAAAAAACAACAGATATTAAGTTTTGTTAATATGAATAGCTAATAGATGTGTTTTTAGCTTTTTTTTTTTTTAAGAAAGCCAAAGCAATTCTACCAGGATTCTATAAAAGGTTTACTCCCTGATGGAACCTTCTGTTTATTATCACGTGAGAAAGTTTACTAATTGCACCGATATTTATGGAAATCTAGATGCACTATAAGTATAGATATGCCCTATTTGTTAAATATATTTTAAAAAAAAATTATGATTGTGTTTTCTTTTCATAGAATGTATTGGACGTTTGCAGTCATTAAATTGTTTTGTTTTTTTTCTCAGAAAACCTAGATCTGGCAGATGTAATACATAGTCACAGGATTATTATTATTATTATTATTATTATTATTTAAAAAAAAAAATCTGTCTAGCTGTGTAAGCAAGTGTTAGTATTTATAATTTCCTATTAATCTTTGTGAGAGACGGTAGAACTTTATGCAGCTGCTACCTACCAGTTGTTAAACATTCCATCCTGTAGTATGGAAACCTTCAGTAATTCCTAGCGTTAGCGTTAGACAGTCATCCAAGCAATTAGCCTCTCAACACTACATGATTGCAACAAATATAAAAAGGAGTATAGAAATTAGGTATTATGAACCATGTGCTTATCTACTACTGTGCATACTCCTTTTGCAGAGTTTCTCATGTTATGTTGTTAAGCCTTAACCTTCTTTTAAATGACCAGCGGGCATGTCACATCTGACTGAGGGGGTTATGGTTCTTATACTCTTTAGCCACATCGAGATTTAGCTGTATTTAGCTTTTTTTTTTTTTTTGCAATACTTTGTAATTCGCTACGATCCTGGTTATTCTTAATCGTATTCTTAATTACTACAAATAGTGGTTTCCTCAACATTTTTTTTTTTTTAAGTTACACAATGCACAACAAAAATAAAGAATGTAATAAATAAATAAACCATGTGTCCAGGACCAATTTTGTACGAAAACAAAGCTTTCACCATATACTTTTAATACCATTACAGCTTTTTCAGCCCATCGTTTGCATGACAGCCTCCAAGGATTTGCCGCAGCTGTATGTGGAGTAGTGTGCATACACCTGCGGCACGATCAGCCGTCATTCGACAGATCGCAGGCTGATCAATAATCAGACGCGTGAGGATGTCATGCAGGGTTTATCTGCGATGATGCGCACCCTGTTCTTACATCGTGCAGGTAGTCAGGCTGCAATGTGACCTTCAACATTTCCTATCCTCGAGGCAAAATGAAAACAAAACAAAAAAAGAAAGTTGCATCTCTTTAAATACACACTTAATGTGCTTCTCTTCATTACTATTATTTGCATCCTTTCCTGTAATTGAAACAGTCTTTCCATGGCGGTTAAATAAAGACAGATTAAAGAAAATAGTTACATCTCCCATAAACACCATAATGTGGTGGTGTCACTGATGAAGCATTTATTTGTTTGCATATAAGTCATTTAGCAAATAAGAGAACATTAATTGCTGCAGCTGAATTACTTTCTGGATAGCAATATGTGATCTGCAGATGGCAGGCAGTCACTCTCATTATAGCGCCATCCTAAAATGTAAAAACCAGACTGAAAGAAACGCTGCACAACACTAATCTATAATTTCTTTTAACCATCATTCGCACTGCATTAATAATTTTAAAATTAGCCAACCATTCCATTATCCAGTAAGTACTAAACTGGCAAATTGCAAGCCCTGTACAACTAACAAAACAATGTTCTTGCATCATCACAACCTAGGCAAATAGGATTAATATGCTAAGCAACAATGTAAATGGTGATTTTCTTTTCATAAGAAATATCTGAGCAGAATAACAAACCACTGGGTGCCTATTCTGAAATTCTGCAATACACGGATTTGTGGATCATGATGGCAGATATAAGCTCATTTCCAAAGCTAGCCTGCCCATAATGAATTCTTACTTTTCATTTTTCATATTAATTGAAAGTGGACCCTTTGCAAATGCTAAACATTAGATGCCCGGTTACCGTTGCTATTTCTATTGCAGTTGAGAGGCTGTCCCAGGTCTCTACTAAACTTCTTTGAAGGGACACTATAGTCACCAAAACAAGTGTAGCTTAACGAAGGGGTTTTATTGTATAGATCATGCGATTGCAGTCTCTGCCATTTAGAAGTTCAATATAATGTAACTTACTTTGAATTTTTTTTTATCTCCTGCTCTGTAAATTGCATTTTTAACACACATATTAGGTTCCTATAGGGTCTAGCAAGCTAATAACAGAGCAGGAGATAATATTCTAAATTAAACAGAACTTGCACTTAAGGAAGTCTAAAACATTAGATGACTCTTTACAGGAAGTGTTTAGGAAGTTTGAACAAGTCACTTGCAGGGAGGTGTGACTAGGGCTGCAGAAGCAAATTGATTTATCTCCTAAATTACAGGGAATTGAGCAGCAAGACTGCAGGGGCACGATCTATACACTAAAGCTGCAGCATTAAGCTAAAGTTGTTTTGGAGACTATAGTGTCCTTTTAAAGTAGCATTTTCTCACCACATTACATCATATCACCACATTACTCCAACTTCTATTCTCCAACTTGTCATTATGCTCTTGGACTTCTCATTTACTGTGTCAAAGCTGTGTCAATATAGAGTCGATAGATAGTTGAAGAAAGGTGTTCCTATTAATTGAAATGGGATCTCTTGAACCATGTTGCCTTGGTACAAAATTCAGGAGAGAAAAAAAGGAATAGACAAAACTCCTACCTCATAATGTCTGTCGTTTGTTCGCAGCAAACTTTTTATTTTATTTTATTTTTTTTATGTGACACTATAAGGGAACAGTATTTCTTGTTTACCGTATTTTTCGCTCCATAAGACGCACTTTTTTCCCCTCAAAAGTGAGGGGCAATGTCTGTGCGTCTTATGGAGCGAATATGAAGCTTTACTTACCTGTCTTGTAGCGTTTCTCGGCAGCACAGGGCGCACCGCGGTACTGGAACTTGAATTTCATGTTCCGGTTTCCGGCAGGACTGAAAGGAAGTGCGCACTCAGCTCAGTGTGCGCACTTCCTTTCAGTCCCGCCGGAAACCGGAACATGAAATTCAAGTTCCAGTACCGCGGTGCGCCCTGTGCTGCCGAGAAACGCTACAAGACAGGTTAGTAATTATGGGACAAGGGGAGGGGGACAGTATGGGAGAGGAGAATATGGGAGAGAAGAGAAGACTATGGGGAGGGGAGGGGAGGGGAGGGGGCATGAAGACTATGGGGAGGGGGCATGAAGACTATGGGGAGGGGAGATGAAGACTATGGGGAGGGGAGATGAAGACTATGGGGAGGGGAGATGAAGACTATGGGGAGGGGGGATGAAGACTATGGGGAGGGGGGATGAAGACTATGGGGAGGGGGGATGAAGACTATGGGGAGGGGGGATGAAGACTATGGGGAGGGGGGATGAAGACTATGGGGAGGGGGGATGAAGACTATGGGGAGGGGAGGGGGGATGAAGACTATGGGGAGGGGAGGGGGGATGAAGGCTATGGGGAGGGGGGATGAAGACTATGGGGAGGGGGGATGAAGACTATGGGGAGGGGGGATGAAGACTATGGGGAGGGGAGGGGGGGTGAAGACTATGGGGAGGGGAGGGGGGATGAAGACTATGGGGAGGGGGTGGATGAAGACTATGGAGAGGGGGTGGATGAAGACTATGGGGAGGGGGTGGATGAAGACTATGGGAGGGGGGAGAAGACTATGGGAGGGGGGGACACTATGGGACAGGGGAGAAAAAAAATATTCTGAACAAACTGTCCCATAGTAAGAAACACTATGGGACAGTTTGTTCAGAATATATTGTTTTCTGGGTTTCTTCCTCTAAAAACTAGGTGCGTCTTATGGTGAGGTGCGTCTTATGGAGCGAAAAATACGGTAAATCTCTAATGTAAATCTGAGGTTTGGGGGATATTTGCCTCCTGGCATTATACTCCAGATTGTTGTTGTATCCTGAATCTTCTAATTTTCTTAATAATTAGGCATGGTACTTTTCACATGTTATTTTACTGTTGGTTGATTGTTTGTATATAGTGTTTCTATTGCTTTGGATATATGCAGAACCAATCTGTACTCCAGCAATTTTTTTTTAAAATGTATTTATTTATTTTGTTAGTTTTTTCCCCTTCACAGCTAGTACTGTTTTCTTAATTTATTTTAAGTATCTTATCTGCAATCACACTGGCTTAGGCTACAGTCAGCATAAAGGGTTTTGGAGTCACTGGGCAACCTTGTCTTGTGCTATTCTAAATTTGGAAACTATCGGACAATCCAGTAGAATATACATTTATAATGGCACAGGACAAGGTCACCAAGTAACTCCAGTAACCAATTCTGGTGCTTGCTACGGAGTCTAGACTAATCTATTTACTTATGTTTGGAGTATCTATATTTCTGAATTTCCAAGTTACTGTGTCAAAGAGTACCTTTTAGATCTATGAACTAACAAATAAATTGTTTAGGAAGATATGAACGAATTGATATTCATCCAAAGAGCAGAAGGTTATTCAGTATAGCATTCAAAATGGATCTCCGTTTTGTATTTTGGATTACTCCTAGACCTGAATTAATCTTTTGTTTCATTGTTACATTATCAGCTTGTTTGTAAATTCATACAATTTTCAAGCATTCCGTCCTTCCTTGTATTTATTTATTTATGTTTGTATTTTATTCATTTTTTAAATGTATTTTCTTTTATTTTTGCTGGTTAGGTGGACTAACCTCACTATTTTGCATCAGATTTTCATTTGTAAGAGTATTCATGATTCATATTTTATTTTGGATTTTTTTACCTTAAAATGTAAATTCTAGATGAGCATACTTTGGTTGTAATAAATTAAGAACTTTGAAAGGTTACAGCACACTTGTGCATGGGCAATCATGTCTGCAGCTATTGTTTTATTATCTGAAATTAATGAGAATTAATAAAGTGTTAAGGGCAGGATCTCAACATTTTTATTCTGCCGGCGTCTCTTTGGTATTGTAATAATGATTTTACTTAAGGACAGACTCAAGTTTTCAAGCTGATATGTTATTGGTTAAATAAGGAGAAAAGAATTCCTTTCTTCAGGGACATTTTAGGCGATAATATCTATATTAAAATAAACTATTCATGACCTAATTAGATTGGCATTTTTTGGAATGCTGTAGAATAAATATTTTATAACTATCTGAAACTAGAATTTATACTTTATACTTTATACTCTAGACCTGGAATGGAAGCCAAAAAAATATGTTTTAATCATATGGTTATGTTTTATAATCTCTGTCAGGGTTATTCAGTTTGCCTCAACTTTATTTTGCTAAAACTTGGAGTTTTGTGAATAATGCGTTATAGGTGGTTTCTTATTATCACTAAAAATATGGTTTTTGCTTGAACTTTTAGGTTTTAGCAGCTAAAAGTGTTGGATAATAATTTTTTGCATTCAGGTTTTTTTTTTTGTTTGTTTGTATCATTTTTGTTTGGTTGCAATGATTGCACATGATCATTCAGGCACAGCCTGACATTTTTATGAAAAATTGCATTTGCCCCTTAACTCCCTGCATGATTAACACATGCAGGGACACGTGGCAGGCTCTTTACTATACTCCAAGCCTGCCTTCTCACTCAACATTGCTGTATACAGGACAGGGAGACTTGGAGTATTCAGCCCAATATATACAAAGCAAAACCCCAAAACGTTACCTGCACTCTATCCCAAACCCCAATCTACACAATTAAATAACAGAGATTTTTTAGTACATCTACAAATATAAATGATATGACTAGATGGTGACACAAGTGGATTGCTCTAAAACACCCGTGTAGGATCCCCTATACCAACACAGTAAAATACATACAAAATAAGCACAATGGATGGAGCAATACTAGTACTCTCTTCTCAATTGGAATTCTGTGGAGACAGAGGGGTACACACAATAGTGCAGACGGCTATTAACAGATATAATATAGGCAGTAGATGGAAACACTCACAGATTTTAGAGCCAATTGGGCCTGACTCTGGTATCAAAGGCTTCAGGATCTATTAGGGGTGATCCAAATCCCTCTGGGGGTGTTCTGGATTCTCAAGGATGCTTTCGTATTCCACCATAAGCAGCAAGGGATTCAGTTTGGTTAAAAGTAAAATATCATTTATTAGTACATTATAAATAAAATATAAATAGGAAAGATAAGTATAAAATAATAGCCAAAACGCGTTTCGCCTCTGTGGCTTCTTCAGTTGTATGTTAGTCTCTGTGTTCCTTTGTGCCTTTAAACGCCAGTTTCGCAGTCTTTTCAAAGCGTGGAATGCACCATGCGTTCCACCTTCCGATCGTTAGTTACTTCCTGGTTCCGGGCATGTGATCGATCACGTGGTGTGGTCTTTTAGTGTGTGGAACGCACCATGCGTTCCATTGCTCGATCGATGTTCGCTTCCTGGTTCCGATCGTGTGTAGCATCACGTGTTCTGTCGTGAATGGAACGCAATATGCATTTCACATAGGAGGACAGCTTTCTTCTTTGATGATAATGTCCTCTCAAGTTTGTTCTTAAATAATTATGTTACTGGCACATTTCTGTATTTGTGACCACTAGCTGCTATACTCAAACACAGATGGCAATAAGACTAAAAGCAAAGTAGAGCAAATATATTGCTAAAAAGCTATAAAAATGACACAATTTATATGACTAAAAAATTAGCTTATGCAAATATTTTAAAATGACCAAGTATTTAAAGTGACAGTATTTAAAGTGACAGTGTATAGTTCTAAACATAACTCGATATATTCAGATATATACTTTTTAAATATGGAATTTTATAGCTCAAAAAACTAATAACGAACAGGGGGAAAAAGAGAAGAAAGGTGTGTTACTTAACAATTTGTTAACATAGGAAATGTATTTCTCAACCCTGTTTTTTCATGGCTATTTAAAGTGGCAGGTGCAATTACTCTCGGAGGAAACTTTACCAATATGAACCTTAATAATTTTGTGCTTTAAAGTGACAGTGCTCTCGTGTTTCTCTAATAAAGATAATAAAAGATCTATATTAAACGTATATATTGTTCACAGGGGGGACTACAAAAAGTGACATAGTTCGAAATCTTGATTAAGACCGTGTGGGATAAGTGTCCTAAAATTATAAATATATTGCATCGCTTCTTCTCCTATTTTTCTATTAAAATCTCCTCCCCTCCAGTCTTTTTGTACTAGTTTAAAAGCGCAAAAGAACATATTTTTTGGATCGCTATTATGGTGTATTTTAAAATGATTCGATACACTATGTGTCTCCAAACCCTTTTTGATGTTTCTTACGTGCTCTGCAATTCTGACGTATAGGCATCTAATTGTTCTGCCTACATACATCAGGCCACACGGGCATCTGAGAATATAAATTACATTTTTCGAAAAACATGTTAATAAGTTTTTGATCATAAATTTTTTATCTTTTTGATAGTGGAAGAACGTGATATGTCTTTTACTTTGATTAGTCCCTCTACAGGCTAGGCAGGATCCACAACCATAAAAACCTTTGCTTTTATTTAAAAAATGTTCTGTATTTTTATCTTTAAAACTACTTTTCACAACCATTTGTTTTAGATCCTGAAGCCTTTGATACCAGAGCCAGGCCCAATTGGCTGTAAAATCTGTGAGTGTTTCCATCTACTGCCTATATTATATCTGTTAATAGCCGTCTGCACTATTGTGTGTACCCCTCTGTCTCCACAGAATTCCAATTGAGAAGAGAGGACAAGTATTGCTCCATCCATTGTGCTTATTTTGTATGTATTTTACTGTGTTGGTATAGGGGATCCTACACGGGTGTTTTAGAGCAATCCACTTGTGTCACCATCTAGTCACATCATTTATATTTGTTTTGTACATTTGTTAGGAGTGTTTCTTTGTATTAGATCACCCCTTATCCCCTGATATTGTACTAGAGTGACCATGTATGGCTTTGACAGAAAATAGAAATTACTTGACCGCCAACATAGACTCAGTCTTTGGCAGCAAGGAAAGTACTCCATTAAAAGAAACGTATGAAGATAACAATATGTGTAGCAAAAACTTAGAAAGAGCATTAATTAAAGAAATGAAGGCAAAATGGGAAATCGCCACCTTAAATAAATACGTAAGGGAAAAAATAACCCCTAGAGGGTTAAGATTTTATAAAGATCCAGCCTTCGATAGAGAAGACCCCTATTTCATGGAAGGATGGAACAAAATGTTGGATGGATTCTCGTTTAGTGCTATGGGATACATAGTATCTAGACGAGAAGAACATCTGCAAAATATCGATAATGATATTGAAAAGTGGAAAGATAAGTTGAGTAATACCACAAATCCAGAAATCTTTAACGCTACAGTTAAGGAAATAACTAAGAAAGTTGAAAAAGTAGAGAAAGATGTCATAGAGACCAAGAAAAAGAAATATCTAAGAGACGTAAATGACTATAAAACAGGGAACGTAAGAAATAATCATAAAGACAACAGAACCCAGAAACCACCTTTTAAACATACTAACTATGACAAAGAAAGACAGACAGAATTTTTATGAACCACGACACAATTTTAGGAATAAAGATTTTAATAGACAAATAACAAGTAACAAAAATAGGGATTATAGAGAAGAGAGACCTAGAGATCCTAGGTCAGAGAGACCAACAAGAAACAATCAATATGACCATAGAACATATAGTGAAGTTGTAAGAAATCCAAGGAAAAATTACCAACAAATAGAGTATAAACAGGTATTAAAAACAGGAAAGAAACACTCCTACTCCACCAACCCTAACGAAATTCCATTGGCAAACAGATTCCAAGTCCTAGAAACCCAAAGTCAGGGTACATTTTTTCGGCAGGACCCAATTCAACACCATCGGAAACGGTTCCAACAGATAGGCGAATCACCAGGGAAAAGGTCAAGACTATCGGATGGAGAAATAGAGGAGGAAGAAGAGGAAGAACTACGGAGCAGAGAAAAAAGGGGGAGGAACTAAATATGGATGGAATTTTTAATCTAACAAAAGAACAAATAAATATATTAAATAAGGGTTTGAAATTTGCCCCCACATCAGATTTTAACGATTTTAATTTTTTTATAGATGTCAATAAATTTATTAGACCCTTAAGCCTTAAAAAAATATTTTCTAATAAACAACCTAATAGTATCATAGAAAAAGAATCAGAATTCGTACAAACAGAATTAAAACTAAAATCCCAATTTTTCCCAAGGTTTATGATTTCAGATGAAATGAAAACTTTCGAAAAAATGCTTATAAGAGAAGGACAAAAGATAAAAAAATTAAATAAATTCCAAAAAAATCTATCCCCGAAAAAAGATAAAAAAGGAATTATTAAACCGGCCGATAAAGGGGGGGGGGGGGGGGGGGTTGTAGTATTGAAAACTGACGACTACGTGCAAGAAGCAGAAAGGATTTTATTGGATATAAAGACATATAAAAAGGTAACTACTAATCCAAGTATAGACATACAAGAGAAATTTGAAAGATATATTGAAAAAGGTGTTACACTAGGAATTTTAACAGAAGATGAAAATAAATATTTATTTATTCCACATCCGAAAACCCCAGTTTTTTTACTATCTACCAAAAGTCCATAAAAATAAAACGAATCCCCCAGGAAGACCAATTATTTCGGGTATAGATTCCGTATCCTCAAGAGTCTCAGAATATATTGATAAATTATTACAACCAATAGTCACAAAGAATCCGTCATATCTCAAAGACACTATACATATGTTACAAATTTTAAACGACACCCAATGGAATGACAACTATCTTTTAGTCAAAAGCGATGTAAGTTCCCTATACAGCATCATACCCCACCAGCTGGGAATAGAGGCAGTGCAATATTTTTTTAAAAAAGCAGATTTTAAGGATATACAGATAGATTTTATTATAGAAGGCATCTTATTGATTTTAACTAACAATTACTTTTGGTTCAAGGATTCAATTTTTTTTACAAATCACGGGCACGGCGATGGGCACCAAGTTCGCTCCAAGCTACGCCAACTTGTTCATGGCGTATTGGGAAGAGAAGGTTGTCACACAAAATACCCAAGTTGCGAACTTGGTGTCCTATCGCCGTTACATTGATGATATTTTCTTTATATGGACAGAAGGAGAAATACAACTAAATGATTTTTTAAAAGTTTTAAACAACAATGAATGGGGGATTGTTTTAACGTCAACGTACAGCAAGAGCCAGATTAATTTCTTAGATATGGAGATTTTCATCTCAGATTCAACAATAAATACAAGGAATTATTTCAAAGATGTAGACGCTAATAGCTACATCGAAAAAAAGAGCTGTCACTACACACCGTGGCTATCCAACGCCCCAAAAAGTCAATTTCTAAGAATTGAGAAGAGAAATTGCACACAAGAGAAAGATTATATACTACAAGCGGAAACAATTAAAAAGCAATTTGCAGAAAAAGGTTACAGCGAAACTGAATTAATAACATGCATGGAAGAAGGTAGAAAAATTTGTAGACAGGAACTTATTAAACCAAAAGGAAACACAAAAAAGAAAAATTATGCAGAGAATAAAAGCAATATAAAGATCCCCTTTATATGCAATCACAGTGGAAACAATGCCAAAATAAGAAAAATTGTTAAAAAATACTGGCCAATCCTACAAGAAGACCCTATTTTAAAACAAATTTTACCTCCCAAGCCAAAGATAGTATATAGGGGATGCAAGAATCTTAAACAAATGGTGGTGAAAAGTAGTTTTAAAGATAAAAATACAGAACATTTTTTAAATAAAAACAAAGGTTTCTATGGTTGTGGATCCTGTCTAGCCTGTAGAGGGACTAATCAAAGTAAAAGACATATCACGTTCTTCCACTATCAAAAAGATAAAAAATTTATGATCAAATACTTATTAACATGTTTTTCGAAAAATGTAATTTATATTCTCAGATGCCCGTGTGGCCTGATGTATGTAGGCAGAACAATTAGATGCCTATACGTCAGAATTGCAGAGCACGTAAGAAACATCAAAAAGGGTTTGGAGACACATAGTGTATCGAATCATTTTAAAATACACCATAATAGCGATCCAAAAAATATGTTCTTTTGCGCTTTTAAACTAGTACAAAAAGACTGGAGGGGAGGAGATTTTAATAGAAAAATAGGAGAAGAAGAGATGCAATATATTTATAATGTTAGGACACTTATCCCACACGGTCTTAATCAAGATTTTGAACTATGTCACTTTTTGTAGTCCCCCCTGTGAACAATATATAAGTTTAATATAGATCTTTTATTATCTTAAATAGTGGTCACAAATACAGAAATGTGCCAGTAACAAATAGTGGTCACAAATACAGAAATGTGCCAGTAACATAATTATTTAAGAACAAACTTGAGAGGACATTATCATCAAAGAAGAAAGCTGTCCTCCTATGTGAAACGCATATTGCGTTCCATTCACGACGGAACACGTGATGCTACACACGATCGGAACCAGGAAGCGAACATCGATCGAGCAATGGAACGCATGGTGCGTTCCACACACTAAAAGACCGCACCAAGTGATCGATCACATGCCCGGAACCAGGAAGTAACTAACGATCGGAAGGTGGAACGCATGGTGCGTTCCACGCTTTGAAAATACAGCGAAACTGGCGTTTAAAGGCACACAGGGACACAGAGACTAACATACAGCCAACTGAAGAAGCCACAGAGGCGAAACGCGTTTTGGCTATTATTTTATACTTATCTTTCCTATTTATATTTTATTTATAATGTACTAATAAATGATATTTTACTTTTAACCAAACTGAATCCCTTGCTGCTTATGGTGGAATACGAAAACATCCTTGAGAATCCAGAACACCCACAGAGGGATTTGGATCACCCCTAATAGATCCTGAAGCCTTTGATACCAGAGCCAGGCCCAATTGGCTCTAAAGTCTGTGAGTGTTTCCATCTACTGCCTATATTTTTTTTTTATAATCATCTTTATTTAAGAATTTTATTTTTATACAGTCAAACAATACATTACATAGGGATCTTTAACCATGTCAACACCATTTGTATATTATGTTTTTAGTTTACATCGTGTTCAAATCTCAAATGAGTTGTCTTATTGTAATATAAATATCAGTAGATGGGGGTCTAAGATCATCGTGTAACTATATTACTAAAAAATAAATACATCTTGCACACACATTCATTCATACTGTCAGACTGAGGGGTAGATCCAACCTGATTGGTTATCGTCAATTATGGGAGAGAGAGAAAAGAAAACATATAATTTGACCTTATTGTTATTACAAAATGGGCAGGGATTTATTTAACGGTGAGGCTATATTACATAGGGTGAACATCAAAAGTCTTACCTAGGATTAGATCAGAGGGATTCAATACAAATACTCATAATTTCTCCATTGGAATTATGGATAAGCAATAGTAGGAAGCTGACCTTTTTCATTCATAAATTGATATTAGTTTGTCCAACCATAATTTGTATATACCTTTTTTAAGGGTTGAGCTCAATGTGTTATTAATAAGGTTATTTTCCATCAAGAGTTGTAATTTAATTTGACTTATAAGATGTCTTTTTTGGAAGGGAGTAGATGTTTTCCAGTTTCTGGCAATTATTATTTTGGCAGCCACAAAGCAGTGAGATGCTATGCATTTAGTTTTTTGTGTGTCCAAATTCCAATTATAATGTAAAATCGCTACAGCTGGCTTTTGTTCCAATCGTTTATGAGACAACTCATACAGAATATCAAAAGTCCATGTCCATAATGTTTTTACTAACGGGCATTCCCACCACGTGTGTATATATGTCCCAACAGACGACCCACATCTCCAACATAAATTCTGTAAATGAGGATACATTTTAGATAATCTAGATGGGGTATAATACCATTTGTATATTAATTTAAAATGGCATTCTACCAGATTTATTCCGTGTATAAATTTTGTTAGGTAAGAAATAGAAGAACACCATTGATTGTTTGAAATTGATATGTCCAGTTCTTTTTGCCAGTAATCTATGATCTTTATAGGTTTTTGACCTATTTCTTTTAGCAAGACGTTCGCTAATGATACTACTTTTTTCTTAGTACTATTACAAAATATGATTTCAATTAAATTAGAAATTGTAGATTTATCACAAATAAGAGAAGAGTGTAAATAGTGTTTAATCCTTAAATACGTAAAGATTTCTCTAGATGGTAATTTGTAAGTATCTACAATCTGTTGGAATGATGTTAATCTATTGTCTGTCATGATATCCGAAACAATATTTATACCATGTTCAAACCAGGTTTTGAGAGATAAGTCAGTTACGTTCTGCTCAATTACCGCCAAAGAGCAAGTCTTCGGTATCTTGTTTACATATCCCAACAATATTTTAATTTCTTGCCATATGTTTAATGATTGGCTAAGTATATGAGATTTAATCTGCGTAAAAAATTGAGATTTATCCGGTAGTTCTTTCCACATCAACATTTCTGCTTTATTGGGCTTGACTACCAGTGACTCCAAAATGTGCCAAGGTTCATCTATGGATTGTGGGTCTTGAAGACAAAATATATGTCTTATCATGTTTGCATAATAACTTGTGATAATATTAGGAAAATTTAAGCCCCCCTTCGTTATTCTATTGGACAGAAATTTAGAACTGATTCTCGGTTTTTTATTTTTCCATATGAAGTTGGAAATATACGATTGGATCAGATTTAACCAAGCCTTAGGAATTTTCATGGGTACCATGGAGAATAAATAGGACCATTTTGGCAGTATGTATGAGTTTATGATATTAATTCTGCCGATCCAGGTAGTCTCCAGGATTTTCCATTTTTGTAATTTGTAATTCATTTCTTTGATCAGTCTGAGGATATTGATCTCCATTATATCCTCAGTTTTTACTGGGATAATGATCCCAAGATATTCTATTTCCTTATTAGACCAAATAAAATTATATTGATCAGATAATGTTAACCACTTTCTGTGATAGGTTAGTATACATGGCGATAGATTTGGAGATATTAAGCTTAAAATTAGAGACAATACTATAAGATTCTATTTCTTGCATTAGAAAAGGCAAAGAAAATTCTGGGGCGGTCAACGATATCAGAGCATCATCCGCATATAGGGGTATTTTTAGTTCAGTATGTGCAATGGGGAATCCTTTGATGTTATAGTTTTTTCTTATAGCGATAGCCAAAGGTTCCAGAGTTAAGATATATAAAAGTGGGGATAATGGACATCCCTGTCTGGTACCATTTCGGAGTGGGAACCATCCTGCTAATATGTTGGGACCAACTGTCCTAGCAGAGGGGTTAGTGTACAATGCCATTATTGCATTACAGATTCTACCCTGGAAACCAAATGACGCCAGTGTCTCCCTAAGGTATCCCCACCCGACCCTGTCAAACGCTTTCTCAGCATCTAGAGACAGGGTCAGGAGGGGAGTATCAGATCTATTTGCCATGTCCAATATGTCAATTATTCTTCTAGTATTGTTAGAGGACATACGTCCAGATACAAACCCAATTTGGTCTCGATGGATCAGTTTATCGATAACAGTGTTTATTCTAGCTGCAATAATTGCAGAGTAGATCTTCATGTCAACATTTATTAGAGCAATGGGTCTGTAATTTTTTGGATCATTGGGGTCTTTTTTAGGCTTTAAAATAGGGATTATATTAGATTGGAGAAGTTCATTTGGAGCCATTTTTCTTTCGATAATCTCATTAAACAAGTCAGTTAGTGGACTAACCACTACTGGCATCATATGCTTATAAAAAGCGTTCGTAAAGCCATCAGGGCCGGGCGTTTTATTCCATGCTAGCTTTTCAATTTGTTGCTGGACTTCTGCTTGTGTAAATGGTAGGTTAAGTAACGCTAGATCTGACGGGGAAACTGTCGGAATCTGGATATTTCCCAGATATTTTAAAACGTCACTGCGTTGAGGGGTATCCTTAAGGTTGTACAACTGTGTGTAATACTGGTTAAATTTTTCTCCTATTTGAGTTGGAGTGGTATAGGTATTATTTCCTTCTATTAATTTTTCTACTCTATTTCTCGCTTGGTGAATTTGTAATCGTTTTGTGAGATTTTTAGATGCTCTGTTTCCCGTGTGATAGTAATTCACTTTTAGTTTTTTTATATTGATTTGAATTCTTTGTTCTTCTTTAGAATTAATTAAATGTTGTATTTGTTTTAATGAAGTTCTTATTCCATCTGAGGATTGTTGTTTATCTAAATTAGAGAGCCTATAAAATTCAATATATAGATTTGCCAGGGATTGTCCATTATTTTTTTTAAAGATATGTCCCATTTTAATCAGGTAACCTCTTGTTACTGCTTTTTGTGTACACCAATTAGTGGAACAAGAAGTATCCTGAGGGCAGTTCTCCTCAAAGAAGTGAGTTATTAAGGAAAGTAAATCATTTCTATTCTTCTCGTTTTCAATTAGTGAGTTATTGAGTCTCCAAGTGGTGATACCAGGATAGGGAGCCGTACCTATGTCCATAATAATGAAGCTATGATCTGCCCAGATATTTTGCTTAATTCTAACTTTGTGGATAAGTTTTAAAGAAATAGGGTTAGTTAAGCATAGATCTATCCTAGAGAATGATCCATGAACGTGAGAAAAATGAGTATAATCTCTCTCATAGGGATTGTATATACGCCATGGGTCACAGAGGTTGTATAATTTACATATATTACTAAATCTTTTTGCTTGTTTGTATATTTTTTTATCTGTATTAATCTGCACCCGAGATTGTTTATCTAAAATAGGATTTAATACACAATTGAAGTCTCCGGCGATAACCAAAGTACCCTTAGATATTTTATCTATCTTGGTCATTAAGTGGGAGAAAGTAGTCATTGGGTCTAGATTAGGTAGATATAAATTCACGAGCGTATATGGCTTATTGTCGATATTACACACTAAGATAATGTATCTAGCCTCTTTGTCTAGATCACAGTGAATAACTTCCAATTTGAGGTCATTCCTAAAAATGATTGCAACACCCCTTTTTTTCCTATCAGTTAAAGACGCATGGATGATTTTTGAGTATAAATTTCCACCCCAGGTTTGTCTAGAATTTATAAGCCAGTGGGACTCTTGAATAAAAGCTATTTGAATTTTTTCTTGAATTAAAGAGTAATATAGCCTGTTCCTCTTTTTATTCGTATTTAAACCTTGCACATTAGAACTCAGTACTCTCAAAGATAGCAGATTTCAAGGTTTAAGGGTTCCATCGTCTCAGTCTGACTAACATTCATACATCCATTCATTCCTAATTTTCGGGAAGGACAGACCGGTATAGGGCTGACCCGACCCGAGAATATAGCATACCATCGGTAGAGATTTCTACCGCATCCTGTGGAGGCCATAAGGTCTCCGGAGTAAATGTAGCAAAACTACATATAGAGGGGGGAGGACTCCGGGAGGGAAAAGAGAAAAGAAAAGGGAAAGAAACAAACAAACAAAAAAAAATCCTTCAAAATTTATCCAAAAGGAAAGCAAACACATAATGAGTAAATTATAGATTAAGGAATTATTTTTAGGGGTTTTCATCGTATCCATCCTCCATAATTTAGATTATGAATTATACGTAGTGTTATCAGCATTTTCAAAAAGATTAAGAGATAAAAAGAATGAAAAAATAAACCTGAAGTGTACTATCATACGATGTAAGTAGACCAGAAGGGGTTACCCTCGGGGTTAATATTGTGTATCCCGTGTGTGAAATATAGATTGTAAGTCGTATTATCAACATTATCAGAAGAAGTTAGAAAAAAAAAAAAATAGATAAGTGAATAAATATGCCTGAAGTATGTTGTATAACCATGTAAATATACCACTAAGGGTACCCTCGGGATTAGTATTGTGTATCCCCTGTGTAATCCAGTTGAATATAGAGTGACAGTGTCTATGGGTGGATATTGTATATATCTCATAACGTGATTAATAGAACAAAAGTAATTGTTATCAGCATAAATGTGGAGTTAAAATATGTTAATATTGTGTCTACATCAAACGACATTGAAGTATTAAGCTTTATCCTACTTTGTAAAAGGAATATAAGATAATAATATCTATGATGTATTTTAACAAAAACAAAAAATAACAGATTATCAATAAATTTGAATAAATAAATAACACTAAATTCCTTCCCTTCCCTTTCTCCCTCCCTAGCGCCCTAGCACCCCAACGAGACACTCATTATTCCTATTCTGTTATCAAATTCTTTAGTTTTATCCATTGTATCAATTTTGTGTTCGAATCAAATGTCTCCCTGATGCCTTCAAAAGTGAGGGCTATTTTTACTGGAAATAGCCATTTATATCTAATGTCTAGTTTTCTAAGAATTTGTGTTGAAGGGTGGAATGATTTTCTTCTCGTTCTGGTAGCGAATGATAGGTCTTGATAAACCTGGATCTTCTCAAATTGTCCAGTAGTTGTCGTGTTTAATCTTGCAAGCCGAAGAACTGTATCTTTAAATTCGGAAGAAGTGAAGGAAACGATAATGTCTCTGGGAATGTCTGCTTGAAGAGCTTGGGGCTTGAACATCCTATGACATCGTTGAATAACATTATCCGGTATAGCAACGGGTAAATTCAAAGCTTGGAAATATTGATATAAGGTCTGTTTTAAATTTTCCTGTGGACCTGCTTCTGGAAAATTTCTAAACCTCAGATTATTGCGTCTGCTTCTGTCTTCTGTCTTCCATCTACTGCCTATATTATATCTGTTAATAGCCGTCTGCACTATTGTGTGTACCCCTCTGTCTCCACAGAATTCCAATTGAGAAGAGAGGACTAGTATTGCTCCATCCATTGTGCTTATTTTTAGTACATCTGCATGGTAATGATGTATGCGTTAATGTGCCACAGCCAATATCAAGGAAAACCACATAAGTGAGTGCTACATTAACAAAGCAACAAATCTAATGAGACATGTATTAGCCATACTCTCGTACTTTAGGGGGTTACATTAATATATGATAAAAAAAAAATATCTGTTCAGCCTCAATATATGAACACAAGCCACATAAAAACACATACCCTACAGTCATTTCCAAATTGGATGCTGCGCTAATTCACTTGCTTTCAACATTAATTTAATTGATATATCCATCTGGAAAAGACAAAGAAAAGTGAAATTAAATATGCATCGATGTGCTGTGTATACCAATATGTCACTAGTGTGTATAACACAAGTTTATCAGACAACTACATGAGAGCACTAATAACATGCTTGACACCAGCTGTCAAGCCAGCAAAAAAATCATGCATTTCTATCCTTTCCTCACTTGGTACTTTTGGAACTTTTCAGTTTTTTGCAACAGATGTGCCAACCATATTTGCCATCACAACAACATCAATCCCAATTATATGGCAATATGTTTCTTTTCTGAGTACTTTAAAATTCAGATCTGTTTTCTCAATCACAGAGTGCTGTGATCTGATGCTGCATCTTACATTAGCATTCATTATTAGCCATTCATTAAAAAAAGTAATCACGACCTTTAGAAGGCAGTTGATGATCGGTCTCCCCCCCCTCTAACAAGAAGAGGCAGCAAAGTTTTTTGGAGTGCTGACATTACTAACAGAAACACAGTCTGAATTCCATATCACACCAAAATCTAAACATGTAAAATGCAATTTATGCTTTTCTTTTCTGTTATAAAACCCACAGTAGATGCACAGTAAACCCCAGAATAAAACTTGGATGTTAAAAGAGCACTTTAGTTGATTTTTTTTTTTCTTTTTCTTTTTTTTTTTTTTTTACAATTTTAATTTACAATTTTATTATTATTATTTTTTATTATTATATAATTTTATTATTTATTTTATTTTTTATTGAGGGTATTTCAAAAACCAGCTCACAAAAGCGGCATATCTCTTGTCTGCAGCCTTCGCAATTTCTTCCTTTCTAACTCCGCCCACAATTTCAGTGGCTGTCCAATCACAGACTTTTCAATACAGCTCAATGAGAAGTCTTTGCAAGGCAGATGATCTGGGCAATTGCTGCCTCTTGAGTTAAGCTCCACTGATAAAAACTAATAGGAAGCAACAGGACCGGTTGTCTGTTTAACAGACAGAAGGGTGTACTAAGATTCATTTATAGAAGTAACAATTAGGATTTAATCTGCATGTTTTGCAAATTGAAAAAATGGGACACGGTAAGCTAAAGTGCTTTATGTATATGGAGGGTCCCTTTAACCAAAACAGTCACCATTTTAGGAACCCTGATATATTATATTTGCATGTAATTGTTGTGCATATATGAGTACAAATGATTCGGACTATATGAGTTGTGTTGTGTAATAGAGATTACAATTTGTAAACAGGCATAGTACAGTCATCAGGTCTCAGGAAATGGCTTGGAGTACCAGTGAATGTAAGATCCCTTTAAATATTGTGAAAGGTGTTATGGGAATCTGAGCTAATTTTACAGCCGGGTAATGGATTGCCAAGGTATTGTATCGTGTGTAATTGGGTCCCTGACACAACCATTAGGGACCACTGTAATACAGTAAACACTGCATCTATGTGTCTGCCTGCCTGCTCATTTGCATGTTGAGCTGGGAATCCTGGGATAAATTCTGAGACATCAGGTTTCCACAGTTATGTGCCCAATATCCAATATCCCATAAAATATAAAAAAAAAAAAAAATAAAGAGTCCAACTGGTTAACAACTGGTGCAAAGATAATGTCAGGACAATGGGTATCGGAGAGCGAAGAAGACAAAAAAAGAAGGAAGGAATTAAGTCGAAATTAAGTTGAATTGGATACTGTAACTCTGTGAAGGTAATTGAAAGCTTAGTAAATAGTTTTCAGTGATTTACATAAAGTTTTGAAGTACTCAGTTGATAGAATGTTATGAGGAGCAGTAGGAGACTTTGAAAACGGGTTTAAGTGGGGGATAATAATGAGTAGTAAGGACTCTTTGGAAAATGCCTTGAGAGTATGAAACGGGGAAAAAAAGAATTTAAGCAATAAAAGATGGAAGCAATAAAGAGTACAAAAATAACTCAGGAGGCAAATCATAAAAAAAAAAAAAAATCATTATTCTATCACTGGTCACTCCCCCTTCCTGGCCCCTATATTTGCCAGAGTGGGCTAACAAGTAACAAGCAGCTCTGCCATTACTGTGAATTTTGTTTGTGGGCTACCTGACTCTCTTTGAACATTTTTCAGGCCAGCCGTAAATTGCTGCGGCTGGTTATTTTTGGAAAATCAGAGAGAAAAAGGTCTCTACTAACCAAACTTTCAAAATATCCTAGACACCTTAAAAAAAAAAAAAAACAATTTTTTTTCTTCCTATTGTAATTTAAACCAGCTGAATTAGATTTTTTTTTCCCCTTACATTTTGTTAAAATTACCGTGGTATGTGTGTTGGCGCGAATAGCTAAAAACTGATCAGAGCAAGCAAAACTTAAACCGTCTCCTTAGAAATGTTTTAGATTATACCAGCAAGTGCTTGTGCAAATGTCTGTAAGACATACAAAATCTATTTCTTCTTTATAATTGCAATGGGTTTTTTGTCTGTTTCGTTTGCTTACTTTTGTTGCATTATTACTCAATGTTGGCAATTTTGAAGATTGTACTATATTTTTAGGACATGCATATTACCATAATGTATACTTTTTAGGTAAATTTAGCAGAGTTGAAAAATAGTCATGTGGAAGAATATTTGTTGAATAAACTCTTTCCCCAACTGCAGGGGTAGGTTCCAGAATCACCTGGGGCTTTCGTCAAAGTGAAATCTTGATGGCTCCTACTCATCAGAAAGATGAGGCTATGTCTTGACGTATCCCTTCCTCTCTCCACTTGAACAGTGACTGTTGATCCTGATCTTGATGATCTTAATGAATGCATAATCCATAACGAGCATATGCTGCACATCCAGGAATACAATGCAATCCCACCTCACTACCTAACTAATGGAGAGGTGTACAGCAATGTTCCGTTTGCCATCAACCACTGCTGTAAAACTAAAATAAAAAAAACAAAACACTAATAGCCTTGTGCCCCCTCCACCGACTCTAGGGATTTCAGGCTAAATAATACCAAATATGTGGCTTCAGCCCCCCACGGCAACACCTATGCCAGCAGACCAGATTTGGTCAGTATCCTTCTTGGAACAGAACTGGTAAACACTCTAATCCTGTACTGTTTGTGTGCCTTCAGGACTGGGTCGAGAAGCACTGATGCAATGTGCATAAATCAATCACGAGAGTCCAATTAAATTCTGCAATGTTAGGTTACCTAGTGTTTTGCACCATAATTTAATAATGGGCTAGAAGCATAGGCATAAATGACTGATGACAATGTGTTTGAAAAAGGAATATAATTAGTATTGTTAGCTGTGGCAATGAGAGCGAGATTACTCAGTCCTTCTAAGCAATGCTAAAACGACATGTATTAAATAAAATTTTCCATCATTTTTTTTTTTATAAATGTAGATTTAAAAAGCCTTCCTTAAGAACTGCAGTTGTATTATAGGAGTTATAATTAAAGGAACACTGGCTACTGTATGTTGTAGTCATTATGGTACCAGTATTGCCCTGGTACCCTCCCAGGATAAGTAGTCAAACCATTTGCTAACAATTTGACAACTTACAGAGTAATAAAATATAAGTGGAGCACTGAAATACCTGTACAAATGTATATACGATATATGTAGATGGAACCGTAATTACAATGTCCTGTAAATGATAAACAACCAAATCATAGTGCAGACATATGTAATAGAATATAAAATAGAGCAAAAAGCACTATAAATTTAAACTCACAAATATAGAGCCAAGAGGTCACTTGGCTCTAGTGGTAAACGCCTTGGGATCTTTAAGAGGGGATCCACTACCCTTTCTTTATCTCCTCCTGATTTCCTCCACTCCCAATGGTTAGGTAGAGATGCAGACAGGGAGATATCCAAATAATCAGGAAGTAATTTATTAAATAAAATAAAAATAATTATGAAAATAACATAAAAGATTCCACTGAATCAAAATAGCATAAAATAAGTCCTTCAAACTTGACAACTTACCTGGAGTCTGCCAAATGCTACATTGAGCTTTCATCGGCTCCCATGAGCTAAGCCTTGACTCATTTGCTGAGATTGTCAGCGGATCACTCTCAACCAATGATTTATGGCCTGCACTGCCGAGCTAGCTCAGAGAAGTGAGTTTCCAGCTCTCTTAGAGGAGGGTAGCAGTACCTGGCAGAACCCTGGGTAGTTGTCACACTATTAGAAAACAGTTTGACTACTTACCCTAGCAGGACACAAGGGCTCTCCTGACACTATAACCACTACAATGCTTAACATTATGGTGCTTGACGTGTTCTTTTTAACTTCTTTTTTAAAATCGATAATTTTGTCCACACATCTACGTCTGCCCATACATTAATAGAACATTCACAATATAGCTTCTATTAACTTATTATTATTTTATTGTTTTGATGTTTCAGAGCAGTATAGAGGAGTAATTCCCAGGGTTATTCTATAAAGTGTATTTAAACTTCAAACTAAAATTGAAAATGATGAAATTAAAATATTGCTGACTTGGACAATTATTCCAACACGTCTATTTAGTATTCACTTTGACTCTATTGAGATTGACTAATGTTAATTTTGTGCACAGTGTGTTGTTTATTGACTGAGAGCAGTCAGCTGACATTCCCTGCCAATGAAAGGGTAGTGGTTTGACTCCCAGCTTTGGGAGCTCTGCAGAGGCCAGAAGCGCGAGTGAAGTAGACCCGTGGGAGCCCAGGTAAGAGGCAAACAGTTTCTAAACAGTTTACCCCACTACCGCAGAACTGGGCCAAGGTACTCTTGACATCATAAACACTAGAGCGGGCTGCCACACTTTTTCTTATTTAATTTAAAAAAAAAACAATTTACTCTAATTTCCCACTTTAGTTTAGTAAACAGAATAAAACCATTTGGCTAAAGAATAAGAAAGAAGTCTTTCAAACTTAGTTGGACCACTTATGGCATACGTTAAGGTTCCATTTCTCCTTTTGCTTCTAGCTTCCAACAATGTAACATCTCTTGCAGTAATCGACTCTGTATTTCACTGTTACTGTTATCCTGAAAACTCTGGATTGACAAAAGCTTTTTGACACAAATCTGCAACAAAAACAATTCGTTTTATGATTTAAAAAAAAAAATAATAATAATTTACATTTTTCTTTCTTAGGAATGGTTTCTCCAGAGACCTTTTGGTTTTCCTTTATAATCCCTTCTTTACTTAAAAACGTTCAATAAAAGCCAAATATACTTTTATCTTGACTCATGGGCATTGAGGGCAGCCAAAAAAAAAGCAATGAAGGAAAATTTAACACCAAACATGGATTGTTTGTTCTGATTATATAAGAGGGGGGAGTGTGATATGTTACATGAACAAAAATGGGAAAAATGAAAAATTAACTTGAATAAAAAAAAAGGAACTTGACATTTATAACGATCAGACTTGGACTTTTGAACTTCCACCAGTTCCTTTGGAATGTCTCTGTCTTAGAACACTGTGCCCCACCAAAGACCTATAACTTAATCTATATTGTAACAGCTTTTCATTGGCATGATTGATGGGTTGATCGAAAGTGTGACTTCAGAGAAGTAAAGCAGTGCTCCATGGTGCTTTTTGCCATCAGCTGTACAAACACAGTCTGGGAGAGAGTTTCCATTTTTACATCTCATTCTGACAGAACATAACAGTCTTTCATCCCCTTCCCAAATTCAGGGCAGCATACAACATTCATGAACAGCATAAATCCTCAGAAATAAATGGGTCACAGGATACAGTCCAGTCTCTTTTCCATTACAGAAAGTAAGTGATGTGAGCCTTAATCATACACAAATTAGCACATGATCATTTTATATATGTTTTAGAAACTTCTATACATTTTTTTTCCAGTCTGCTACGATGAATGTACGCCAGAAAAACATTAGCATTATACAGTTCATATTATATTGCACTTTACTTAAGATAAAAAAAGACAGACCTAGTGTAAAAAATAAAATGAAAACATTTCAATACCATATTTATAGTGGAATAAAATAATCATAATAAATCAGAGGTTTTCCGTAGATTGGAGAGGTAAAGGGCGGAAAGCACAGAAAAATAATAAAAAAACGAGTAAGTATGATAAATGTAAGTGAACAAATTGACCACTGAAGTGAGGCACCCAACCTCAGAATGAAAAACTGCAAAGATATTTCAGATGACAAATACATCAGACCTATTTTCTGGGAATTGATTGCTAAGTAGACGTGAATATTTAAGATGAATCAAAGGACAGAAGCATTTGTTCCCCAATGCTGTGTATGTCCAATATTCTTATGATGATGTCCACGTGGGTAGTCCAATTTTTTTGTGAAAGAACAAAATAATTTTTTTGCTGACAATGAGTAGGTGTTTTTGGTTTTTGTTTTTTGTAAATTGTGATTAGTTGTCAAAAAAAAAAATGATGATTTTGTAAAAGCATGGGATGAAGATAAGGAATGAATGTATGTCTTCAATAATATATTGTTTTATTTGTTTCCCTTCCCACTGGTGTGACCCCTTTATTTACTGCTTGAATACGCTATAATAAAATCCAGGTGAATAAGATTATGTTAATTTCTCCCTTTCCATATAAATTCACAAGGAGATGGGTTGTGATGCTTTTGTTTGCAAACCGCTTAGCTGTTCAGATCTAGTGATATATATATATATATATATATATATATATATATATATTATTTTTTTGGTTTGTTTTATTTTATTTTTGTAGTGAACTAAATTGATATCCATCTTTTTCACACTATGAACCACCTTACTCTGATGCAGAAAACTGAGATTCATTTTAACTCTTGAAATTGATTTTCTGAACGCTAACTGCTTTTGCTGCAGAAATAGATGTTCGGAACAAACTGTGGCAGAACAAACTGATTTGAAGCCTTTGTTTATTTTGTTGTGTGTCTGTTTGACAAATCAATCTGCTTGTGATTTAAAAAAAAAAAATGTTTCTTTGACTACAACATTACTATTAGAAACATTATGCTTTTGACGTTACAACATAATTTGTATGGATGTACTACAAACCTTTAGTTTACTGTCCCTATCCAGACAGGTCCCCCACCCACCCCCCTTTCAACATAAAATAATTTTAAAAAATACTTTTATTTACCCGTTACAGGTCCCGAGTTTGACCTGTCCTCCTCCCACTGCATGGCCACCTGTGGAGTCTGTCCAATCTGATGCTCTTCTTAGAGAAGCTTTGGGGACCTGATGCACATGCGTGGTGAGTTCCGCACATGCATCCAGCTACCCCATATGAAAACATTGAGTCTGGGCTTTCCTAAGGGGGCTGCAGTCACATGACTGAGTTTTACTTGGTTACTGTTGCAGGAAACACCTCTAGTGGCTGTCAGTATAAGTGCCCCTGGAGATGTGTTTAACCCTGCAATGTAAGCATTGCAGTTACTCCAAGGCAGTGGTGTATTTCCTGGTTTTGTGCTGCCCTAGGCATGACCAAACTTGGGCACCCCTCCTTCTAAATGTCACTTAATGTTAAAAACCAACACACTCTTTACCTGACAGACACACTTCTTTACTGATGCATACTCTGACATACACTCACTGACAGATACAGTCATTGTCTCACACACTGTTTAATCAACACACGCATTCACTATAACATACACACTCACTGACAGACACACACATACACTCACATTTACTTGGAGCCGGTACAAGGATTTTTGCCGCCCTAGGCAAAATAAAAATTGCCGCCCCATTCACTCCACAGTGCTCCTGTAGGTTTAACCCCACAAAATAAACATTGCCTTACCTTGAAGGGTTAAACATGCCTTTAGTAGCTGTCAAACTAACAGCCACTCGCGTGCCTCTTAGTGATGCCGGGAAGTGCTCAGAGAAGAGTGCTCCCTCACTGCCTGCCTCCCACATCAGAGGATGCCTGCCTCGGGGGGCCCAAAGGTGGCCAGTCGACCAGGTCATGGGCCCCCCAGGACAAGAGGCTGACATGGCATCAGCCGGGGTGTTTGGGGGACAGCTTTTTTGCCGCCAGACGGACATCAGCTCACTTAACCTGCACTTCGGTGGGTCCCCGCTCAGATCTCAAGCTGGTTTTAGCTCAACTTGTGCCATTACAGAGAGACCATATCTGAAGCATATCAGACTGGTCCCACTCATACGGGCAGTCCAGATCCGAAATGCCAGCAAGTTCCCACTGCACGAGAGATATGGCATCCCCAGACGATCGTTTCAACCTTGTAAGGTAACATCAGTGAGGTATAGCCAATATCCCTCTAGATACCGTGAGCAAAGGGTCCATGTATGGATTGCCCTTTTAACTTAAGGAGGGAAAACCAAGTAGCAAGAGAGGTGGGAACGGACAACAGCTAAATTAGCCTGCCTTTCGGTGGGTCCCCGCTCAGATCTCAAGCTGGTTTTAGCTCAACTTGGATGTTACTTTGACACATACCATCTTTCTAGACCCCTACTTACACTTCTTCATGGCAGTGGTGTTACTTGATTGCTGAGGCCTCCTTCAGCAGGATAATGCACTGTGCCACACAACAAAAATTGTTCAGGAATGGTTTGAGGAACAAGTGCTCAAGGTGTTGTCTTGGCCTTCACATTCCTCAGATCTCAATCCGATTTAACATCTGGGGGATGTGCTGGAACAGCAAATCTGATCCATGGAGGACTCCCCTTGCAACATGCAGGACTTAAAGTATCTGCTGATAATGTATTGGTGCCAGATAGCACAGTACATGTTCAGAGGTCTTGTGGAGTCCATGCGTCAATGCATCAAGTTTCCCCCTGGATACTTTGGGTAGAGGAGCATGACTGCTGCCCATGACTATTGGGTTGGAATTAAGGATACATAGTTGCAATCTAATGGAGACTTCTTAAAGAAAAGAATGGGGGTGGGGACTTACCAGTCGGCAGGGAAAGTTGAGGAATCCTGACTTGCTTTTATGAGGCAAGTTGTTTTAATGTTGTTGCTGATCAGTGTGAATAGTGTTTAAGGGGGAAACACATGTTATATTCTAAATGAGTAAGTAATGTTTCAATTTACTTGCATAAATATAAAACGGCACATTTAGAGACATTTCAGCCTCAGTGGCAGCTGACACTCAGTTCATGCCTTGATGCCAAAATAGGTACATCATTATTATTGCTGAAGCGGAATACAAATTTCTGTTTTAACCATCTAAAGGAGACTTAAATGACTGTAGTGTATGAGATTCCCAGGATCTTATCAAACCATTCCAAAACAGCACCAGGGACACTCATGCTGAAGTGGATATGGTGCATAGACTCACTTTAAAGCAGATATCAAAAGGAATCCATCACAAGGCCAGTTTAATCACTGAACCATGATTTCTCTTGGCACATGACCGCAAAGCAACTGAATGTCATTTGTGAGCCAGACATTCAGGTTTGTTTTTTTTGTTTGTTTTTATGTTTGTTTGTTTTGTTTGTGTATGACTGTGGGTCCAGAACCAGAACCCTTGTTAAAAACAAAAAGTCATTCCACTGACAAAGGCTACCCATATTGGCATATGCAACCAGTACCTTAAGCACCTTCTTTCAAATCCTTACAAAATGCAAACGTAACACCACATTAAAGTAATAGGAGAGAGGAACCGAATCCAAACAAAGTAATGCATGAATGACATGAACAAGAAGCACAAGAAGTGTGGAAATAATCAGGACTTGAAACTTTTAAGCCTAGATCAAGCCGTACTAGCTAAGTCTTAAAAGCTACTCACCACTGCAAGTCTTGAGGGCTAATGGTGCACTAAGCAGGGGTGAATCTCTGCTTACCAAGACTGGCAATTCAAAGACTAGTATAGAGAGTATAGAGTAGATATTATGAACCCTGGACCAAATGGTTAGTGTGCAAATTTGTGAGTTTTGCGTATTGCTTATGCTGCCTTTCTAACACTATGTATTATAAAGATGTATTTACTAAACAGTGAACTGCAAATTGAAGTAAAGATAGAACTGCAAAATTTCTGCAAAAATAGCCAAACTTTGATTACAGCTAAGTTTCAAGAACGTTTTTTGAAATCCGCAATTTTGGACTAAATGTTGAGACTAGCGTACGGATCTATTTCTCTTAAATACCCTCAAAAGAACAGATTGTGTCCAAGTGATGCTGAAGTTCCCTTACTAAGCGCATTCTTCTCCCACCATGACATGCAACTGCGATGTTGTGTAAATTGCTAACATGGCACATGATATAGTAATTTATTGAAGTGACGTACTATAATGCTGTCGAACTCGGATAATATTATTGTGACCATAACATATACTTATGTCGTTAATTTTTTATTTATTTTTTTACAAATATAAATACAGATTCATTATATTTAACATATTCTTGAAATATCCATTATCAAACATACATAAACTAAAACATAGCATTAGACATATCTGCAATGCAATTCCATGCTCATTTACACTTCAGTAACTCTGTACTTCCTAGAGATGATACCATACACAAAACATCACAAAAAAAAACTAGAAAAAAATAATTAATAAGATGTCTCTCGATCGAAGGGGAGGGTTCTTTGTGCATTTGTTTCTTTCTTTCTTCCTTCCTTTCTTTCTTTTTTTTTTAAGACTTCCCTAAGATTTATAAGGTGCATCATTATAGCATATTCATTTTTCTTATTGATTTAACCCAAAAACCAGTATATCTAGATATTTTATTATTTGGGGTCAAATATAAATTTTTCCATGTGTAATTGATGATATAACTAATATTTAATTAGACACCAGTCAGGTTTTAATGGACTTTTCAAATTTCTAGCTACAGTTAATTTAGCTGCTGTCAACATATGGATTAATAAGATCAATTCTTTATTTTATTTTTTTTCATACTGGGTATATTAATATGTAGAAGCATCAGATCTGGTCTTGGGGTAATCGTACTATTTAATATTTTATTTATCTTTCTTACGACATCCTGCCATAGTTCTTTAATAGTCAGAAACTCCCACCACATATGTAAAAAATCTGCCTCCTTTACCCTACATCTCCAACATTCAGAAGATTAATGAGGACATATTGTATTGATCTTTTTAAGAACTAAATGCCATCTGTTTAAGATCTCAAAGTGTAACTCATTCAGATTCAAACAATGAAGATTTTTATTTAAAAACTGAATTGAGCTACATCACTTTTTATGGGAGATTTGCAAACCCAGATCTTTACTCCATTTCGATATTGCGGTAGGAAAGTATGTATTTTCCATTTTATATAGCAAAAGATTCATTTTAGAAATTAGTTTTTAGTGTCTGTTGAATTGATAATTTGCTCAAAATAATTTGAAGTTTCTTCGTAAGGTAGTTTTAGTCTTTTCATTATATATGAGCTTGCTTTTATGTAATCAAAAAAATCTTTGTTCATAAAACCTGAAGTCATTTTAAGGTCACTGAAAGTTCTAAATTTTCCTGATATAGTTAAATTTTCAATGGTTTTAATACCTTTTTCCGACCAGGAGAGTAGATTAATATCAGGTAATAAATCATTTAATAGTTCAATTTTAAAAGATTAAACAATTTTCTCTCCCATGTCTAATTTCTGTTTTATTTCAAACCAATTTTTCAATATATGATTTAAAGCAAAACTTCCCCCAAAGGGTTACATTTTCTAATTTCTTGTTTAGATAACCAGAAAATAGAAAGAAAAGGTCCAATTCTCTTAGCTTCAAGTTTTTACCAGCTTTCCTCTTGAGATGGCTCCTGAAAGTTTTGTATAGCATGGGTTAAAAGAGTAGCCTGAACCAGCCTGGTCAGGGATGGAATCCCTAATCCTCCATCTTCTAATTTCTTTGACAATAATTTGGCGCTAATTCTAGGTATTTTTTACCATATAAATTTAGTGAAAGAAGACTATAATAAGTTGATCTAGCTTAAAGGAATATTGCTTGGGATTAAGTTCAAGATATATATTAATTTAGGTAAGACGTGTGATTTTATAGTATTAATCTTGCCCCACCATGATATTTATTTTTTTGCCCAGGTATTTAACTCAATATTAATCTCCATCCATTTTTGCAGGTTTTCTGAAATTTTTTAACCCTAAATAAGAATAATGATCCCTTTCCCAGAGGAAATCAAACTTATCCATAATCCCTGCTTGCATCTGAGGTGTTAAAAAGAACGAGAGCGCAGTTGTTTTAGAAGTGTTTCGTTTGCAATTCGAAAATAGACTATATCTTTGTACCACCTCCATTAGTTCATTGGTTGAATTTACTGGATCTTCCAACATGATGAATACATCATCAGCATACAACTTTATCTTAATTTTCACTTGATCTTTAAAACCTTTTATTTTGTTATTTCCTATCTCAGATGCCAATACCTCAATGGTCATGACATAAAGAAGAGGAGAAAGCGGACAGCCTTGCCTAGTACCCTTATTCAATTTAAATGAGTTGGAGAAAATACCCTGGCCTATAACTTTTCCTGTAGGGTTTGAATATAGAGCCATTATGGCTTGGTGAAACCTACCCATAAAGCCAAAAGCTTTTAATTTATTTGAAAGGAAATCCCAGCTGACCCTGTCAAATTCCTTTTCAGCATTAATGACAGGGCCAGCATTGGGACCCTTCTATGCTTAGCGATCTCAAAGATATTTGACAAAGTTTTTTATGTGGCTTGTTGATGATCGTCCTGGGATAAATCCCACCTGGTCTATATGTATCAATTTAGTAATAACAGATTTAAGTCTATGTGCCACAATACCGGCATACAATTTAAATCTTCATTTAAAAGAGAAATGGGTATGTAGCTCTTAACATCATAAGGATTTTTCTCTTGCTTTAAGATTGTAACTATATTCCCTCTTAAGAGATCTTCCGGAAGACTTATTTTTTCTGCAAACTCATTAAAGGTGATCTGAAGGTAAGGTGCCATTTCTTTTTTAAATCATTTATAAAACATGGCTGTCAGACCATCAGGTCCTGGTACTTTATTAGATTTTGAATAATCGATAGTATCTATAATCTCTTTCAATATGAAGAGTTCATTAAGTTTTTCTAATTGTGAAGCAGTTAGTTTTTTAAATTCCTTCTCTTGAAAATACAATTCAGCATTTTTTTTAAGGGATCCTTAGGATTGAAACTATATAAACTACTGTAATATTTTTCAAAAGCTTTAGCTATTTTGTCAGGGAATAGGAGAGTCTCATTATTATAAATTATTTTAGATGTAGATTTAGCTTTTTGGATGTTTTTCAATTTGTTAGTTAACATCTTATCCGCGTTGTTGCTCTTATAATATTGGAAAGTTTTCAATCTTTCTAACTTCTCAGATGTTTCCATAATTATTTTTTCATTAATAGTATTTTTAAGGTCATCAATCTGGTTTGAGATGTTTTTTGAAGGATTGATTTTGTTACTTAGAGTTCAATTTGAGAAGTTAATATAAAGTTCGGAAAGATTTTTTTCTCTATGCTCTTTATTTTGAGAGGCTAGTTTTACAAAATGACCCCATATCACACATTTAAAAGCAACCCATATTGTGATTGGAGATAGATCATTAGAAAAGTTTTCTTGAAAGTAAAGATTAATATTTTTTTATATACTATTTTGTGGAGATTCTAATAAAAGTTTCCATTCTGGTCATTTTTTAATAAATGTATCTTTTAATTCCAAAATTACTATGTTGTGATCTGACCATGTAATCTCGTCGATATCAATTTTTCTACTTTGAATGGAGTTCAAATCTATCAAAATGTAGTCAATTCTCGAATAAGCAAGGTACGTTTTGGAAAAACACGTATAATCTTGTTAATTAGTATAAAGTCTATGCCAGGTATCATAGAGGGAATTCCCTGGGTGAAGGATCAAAATTTTGTTGCTTGTATATGGACATTATTATCTATCTAAAGAACACAGTATAAAAAATATCTACAGGCAAACAGTAGGCGCTATATATTTAGTATAGTGAACACAAATATTTTGCTATTACAAGTGAAGCAGTATTAAATGCTGCACCTTAAAGTGTAAAATAGCTCAAAAAACACCACTATACATACATTACAGAAAAAATAAGGTGCGCTATGCCTTTAAATAACTTAATAGTGTCCAATACAATTGTAATTCTTAATATTGTTTTTAAAGTGCATGTGCAATGTGCAACACGTGAAAAAAATGGGGAAACAAATCCACACTCACAATTTTAACGCCACTGGCGTGGATCACCCCTCAGGGCTATGAAAATATGTAAAACAAACACAAGAAACAAAGATCGTAGGGTAATATGCCTTTAAAACTATAAGTATATGTAAGGGGAAAGATTCACACTTACAAAAGTAGAGCAGTAAAAGTCTGCTCTAACTATGATGGCAGAAGTCCTCTTATCTCAGGACTCAGAGACCTTTAGTATTCAGGACAGCAGACAAATCCTTCTGAAGCACTTTATTTGAATGAAGAATTTAAAAGGTAATTCACACAGAGTGATAAAATGTTTAAAAATAGCTTCTAAGTCACCCGTCCAAATGATTCTCCTCGTCCAGCGGTCACAATATGTGCTGTTAGTATCCGCCGGTTGATAAGTATTACCACCTCAAGTCAATACTTCCGGGTTTCGGAGCGATCACGTGGTGACGTCGTGCGTGATGACGCGTTTCGCCAGATTGGCTTCCTCAGATCACATGTTGGATCCTGCTGTCCTGTTAGTTTTATGATGATCTTACTGGGCGTGGACTTCTTGAGAAGAAAGTCTATTGGTTCTGAGTCACCTGATGACTCCATAATTAAAACGTCCAGTCTCTATTGTTTTAGGCATATCGCCTAAAAGGCACACATATGTTAAAATGAAGAAATATAAAAGCTAATAATACTAGCATTTTCATACTTGTCTGTACAGGACATTTAAAACATGTTAATATGCAATCATATTATAGATACAAGCTAAACACAAATAAATATAGAATAAGTACATATATTATTATTTTATAATGCAATTTAATAGATAACATTATACCAGATGTAATGGCAGCTATATTGGAATGTCCCACGTCCTACTAATAGAGTAAAATAAGTTAAAAAGCACATTGTAAACAGAAGAAGTACAGATAATGGGAAAGTTAAAAAACATCATAAAAAGTTAAAAAGATCAAATTCGATGTTAAGACCCATTGGTTCTAGGGTTCCCAATTTATGGACCCATTTCATTTCCTCTCTACCTATGTGCTGTATATGGTCACCTCCTCGCCAGGATTTTTTGACTTCCTGTATCCCTACAAAGGTTAGTCCGCTCGGATCTTTGTTGTGGTATTTTTTGAAATGAGCAGACACACTATGTAACTCAAATCCCTTGCGTATATTATTAACGTGTTCATAAATCCTTCTATGTAGCGGACGGATCGTTCTCCCTACATACTGCAGTCCACAGGGGCAAATCAGCAGATATATAATATTTTTGCTAAAACAGGTAATAAAATCCCTAATATTAAACTCGTACTTTGAATGTTTACTTTTACATTTATTGATTCCTTTAAGGGTCCTATTTACACTACATTTACAACCTACACATGTCCCGCATGAGTAAAAGCCTTTTTTATTATTACTTAAAAAAGTTTCTGGCACTTCTCTTTTGGGGTGGTTAAACGTGAGTATTTGTTTTAAATTAGTAGCCCCTCTAAAAGTGATAAACGTTTTTTGTGGAATAATATTATTTATTCTTTATCCTTCCTTAGTAGATGCCAGTGTTTATTTACAATGGATTTGAGTTTTTGTGAATCTTTGTTAAAATCTAAAACCAGAGGTTGAAGAGTATTGTTTCCACTCATTTTATTACTATTTTTATGAATTAAGACATCCTGATCTAATTTATTTACCTCCTCATAGGCTTTGAGTAATAGTTCATTCGGGTATTCTTTTTGGGAAAATGTCTTCATTACAGTTTTTGCTTGTTCTTCAAAAATATCTTTATCTGTACAATTTCTTCGTATACGTTGCAATTGTCCTTTAGGAATATTGTTAAGCCACGGGGTGTAGTGTCCACTGTTATACAGTACGTAGCTATTTGCATCTACTTTTTTTTAAAAAATTCTTTGTTTTTAAAACCCCTTCCTCAACATAAATCTCCAAGTCTAAAAAAATGTATGTTCCGTGTGCTAAAATTACTAGTTAGTTGTATGCCCCAGGAGTTCTGATTAATTTCTTTTTAAAAAAATTCCAAATCATTTTGGGAACCTCTCCATATAAAAAACAGGTCGTCAATATATCTCTTGTAGGAGACCAGGTTCGTCCCCCAGGATCTATGACAGTAGATGGCTTCTTCTTCCCACCCTGACATGAATAAATTAGCGTAGCTAGGGGCGAACCTGGTCCCCATAGCCGTACCCTGTAGTTGTAGGTAAAATTTAGAATTGAATAAAAAATAATTATTTTCTAAAATCCACTTGATGCTATCTATAATAAAAACAACATGTTCATTAGACAATGTCTCCGATTTTTCTAAACAGAAACATTTTAAAAAAAATGTTTAGAAAAATCGGAGACATTGTCTTTGTCTTTCATTGTCTGTTTATCCATCTTGGGATCCATCACGCAATTGAAATCCGCCATCCAGATG
Organism: Pelobates fuscus; assembly: GCF_036172605.1. Lineage (NCBI taxonomy): Eukaryota > Metazoa > Chordata > Amphibia > Anura > Pelobatidae > Pelobates > Pelobates fuscus. The sequence continues at coordinate 52,538,178 of NC_086326.1, forward strand.
ATATGACCCTGTTTTATCTTATTCAATCTTTCCCAAAATCTTGATATGAATTTCCATGGTGCAGCATTTGGTGAATAAGTATTAACTAGTGTATAAAGAATATTATTTATTGTGCATATCGTTATTGTGTATCTCCCTTCCGTATCCTGTTCGGAATGTTTTTTTGGGGGGGGGGGAGAGAGGGAGGGAGGAGGTGAGGGAGGTACACAAATAATCCGAGTATAGGTGAAATAAATAATAATCATAGATTCGGTAAATAAATCAGCACCGCCATAACGCCCAAAGTACTCCGCCCATGAGTTCTAATAGGACTTAGAGATTGCCTACAGAAGGCAATTTAAGCCAATGAAAGTATAGATCTCTAAACAATATAGAGAGTTTAGCAGAAGACGTCAAATGGAAGAGTGTATGAGCAGTATCAATGAATTAGGTACAGTGGTGAATGACATTGCGATTAGAGATAATCGCAGAGAAAGTAAGAGAGGATGGTTAATCAGTTATTAAATGTTGAAATTAATCTCAATCAATATCCAGGGCTTAAATACACCCCCCAAAAAATGGGCTTTTAATGACTATTTGGTATCCGAAAAAATCCAAGTGGCACTGAGACAGGAGACAGGAGACATATTGGACCCTTAAAGAGAAAAGTAGTTGGTGCAAGAATTTTTTTTCCATTGGTATTCACTTCTTCTAAAAAAGAAGAAAAAAGGGCAGGGGTGGCAATTATGTTTTCAAAATACACACAAGTAGAAATACAATATCAGGATAGGGATATAGAAGGAAGGTTCCTAATTTTAGTTTGTACAATTAATGGTGACCTATACACATTAGTAAATGTATAGTTACCTAATATCAACCCGATGAAATGACTCTCTCAAATCCTAGAGCGTGTAGATAAAATTGCTATGGGTTGTATATTATTTGGGGGAGATTTCAACTTCTGGATACAGAAATGGACATACATAGAGAAAATAGTATAAACATAGATAAAACTAAACTTAGGAACATTAAAACCTTTTCTAATATTATTAAAAAGAACAATTTGTATGATATTTGGAGAATAAGAAACCCAATAATGAAAGAATACTCCTTTTACTCATGGCCCCACAATTCACACTCAAGGATTGATTTTTTCATAGGTGACCCAAGAATAATAGAAAAAGTGGAACAGATAGAGATAAAATCCATGATATGGTCCGATCACAACAGTATTATAATGACATTAAAAGAAGGGAAGACAAACCATCCAAGGTCAACCTGGAAATTAGACGAGTCAATCTTGTACAATAAAGAAAATCAAGAACTCCTGAGAGAGGTCTCAAAATATTTTTTTATAGAAAATAGATCGTTAGAGTTATCAGATGTAACAATATGGTGCGCATATAAGGCAACGATTAGAGGGCACTGTATAAAGATTAAAAAACATATTCAAAGAACAGAAGGATTGGGGTTGGCTATGTTGTATATTCAATTAAACCAAATTATTAAAGAATATAAGAATAATCCAAATAGAGAAGGTCAAATAAAAATAGAGAAAATCAAACAGACCATAAAAAACAAAATATTAGAAAATATAGAAAAAAAAATGTCTAGATTAAAAATTAAATATTATTATCGTCAAAACAGGGCGGATAAAATCTTAACAAACAAACTAAAAAAATAAAGAGCTGACAACAGAATAGACAAAATTATATATGACTGAAAGACTTGCATAGCACCTAAAGAAATAGGAGAAGCTTTTAATCAATTCTATAAATCCTTGTATAATTTACCTAAAAATAACTCAAACGAGAAAATAGATAACTATCTTAAGGAGGTGAAAATTCCAAAAATATCCACAGAACAAAGAGAAAATCTTAATAAAGATATCACAAGAGAAGAGGTATTAGAACAAATAAATAAACTGGTACAATATAAAACTCCAGGCCCAGATGGCTTTAGTAATAGGTTCTATAAAGAGATGAAGGATATAATAGCAGATCCCCTAACTGAGACTTTTAATGATGCCATAAAAAGGGGAGCGTTTCCACAAGAAATGCTGAAGGCAAATGTTCTGCCAATACTAAAACCAGACAAAATCCCAACAGAAGTCAAAAATTATAGACCGATCTCCTTAATAAATGTTGATGTTAAGTTGTTTGCATCAATTTTAGCCAAGAGATTAAAAACAATATTGGAGGATATAATTAATCCAGATCAAAGTGGATTTATTCCTGGGAGAAACTCAGGTAATAATGTGAGGAGGCTAATAGATGTAATGGATATGGCGGACAAAAGCGGGGATCCCCTACTGATCCTGTCTTTGGACGCAGAGAAAGCGTTTGACAGGGTCAGTTGGGGATTCATGTTTAAGGCCTTGGAAGCATTTAATATCTCTGGGTGGATGCTGGATGCGATTAGAGCTTTATATGCTAACCCATTAGCAAGATCAGTAGGTCAAAACATATGTTCTTCCTGGTTTGGATTAGAAAATGGAACGAGGCAGGGATGTCCCCTGTCTCCAATCCTATATATCATCACCATGGAGATTTTGGCCTTAAAAATAAGACAAAATCAATTAATAAAAGGCCTCAATACAACTAAGGGAGATTTAAAAATATCATTATACGCAGACGATACTCTCTTATATATTAAAAACTTATAAAATTCTTTACCCCAAATAATGACAGAAATTGAACTGTATAGTTCCATTTCAAATTATAAAATAAATATGACTAAATCGATTGCTCTGTATAAAAAACGTAGGAGTAAGTAAAATAAAGGAAATTCAAATTAAATATGGCTTCTCACAACCAGAAGAATTTGTATATTTGGGGATTAGAATAATTAAGCATATAGACAGACTAATGGAAATACATTTCTTGCACCTACTAAAATGTACTAATAAAGATTTAAAGGAATGGCGCCAACTAGAACTATCATGGTGGGGTAGAATTAACACCTTAAGGTCCTATGTCCTCCCTAAATGGATATATATGTTTAGAATGTTGCCACTAACAATCCCTCCCCCATGGATAAAAATGATAAAATCAACTTTCTCTAATTTTGTATGGAGAGGCAAAAAACCTAGAATATAAATAGATACATTAAGCAATCACACAAGTAAAGGTGGACTAAGTTATCCAAACATAGAAAAATATTATGAGGCGGGGATAATTTATCATATAACACTATTACAGAAATAATCTATATTTAAGGAGGGTTGGTTCTGGTTAGAGTCTGAAATGTGCCAATCCAAGAAGTTAGCTAACATAATATGGAATGACAAAATATGTGACTATTCTACTTCTTATGTGCTGAGACATTTACTACCTATGTGGTAAAAGTTAAAAAAGAAACTAGATATTAAAAACAAAATCTTTGGTTTCCAAAATATTGAACATCTCGAAAGAGAAATACCTAATATTTCTCTAAAAAAAATGGAAAGAAGGGAATATCACTACAGTAGAAAATATATACATAGATGATAAGGTGAAAGCTTTTAAAGTATTAAAAAATGAAGCGTCTCTTTCGCCACATGAAGTCTTTTCATATATAAGAATAAATAGCTACCTAAAAAAATACAAATTTATGAACCAAGGGAATAGGTACAACGCAATTAAAACTATATTTGATAATGACGAAACTAGAAAACTATTCTCAAAAAGTATTAGAATATTAGACACTAAGGTAACAGAACATTACCCAACAGCAATAAAAAGCTGGGAGAAACTTTTACATATAAATATAGACATAGAAATATGGTACGGGGTGTTAGCTAAGGTAAACAAATATGTGCATAGCATACATTTACTGGAAACCCATTACAAGGTAATAAATAAATGGTACTGGGTACCTACAAGAATGTTAAGAATTTCAACAGAAAATGATCACCTATGTTGGAGATGTGGAGAATCAAGAGGAGATTATCTTCACATATGGTGGAAATGTAAAAAAGTAACCCCCTTGTGGAGCTGGGTGAGAATTCTGTTACTTAAACTGGATAATATTAAAATAGAGACTAGCCCAGATATGATGTTGCTTCACTTTAGGTGGCCTGCTTTAATCAAAAGAAAACAGATATTGACAACTCATTGTTTGATAGCGTCAAAAATAATTATAGCTAGAAGCTGGAAAAAGACACAAGAATTCTCTAAAGCAAAGCTTATACAACAAATAAAATTTCAGATAAGAATGGAAATGGGAGTAAACAAAAGTCGAAGTAACAGTAAAGAGAATAATTTTTGGCTTAACTGGTTAGAATTGTTGGAACAAGAGGAAAAAAAATAAATTTTATTTTCATAGAAATAGTTAAAAACACAACATATACTTCCATAAGATAGAGATGAGACAATGAAATTCACCACTGTACCAAGACAATGTATGAGTGATTGATGAATGAATGTAGAAGAGATTTTTTTCCCCCTGTCTCTACCCACCACTACCCCCCGCCCCCTGTCTCCCATAAATAGAGACATCGAATATTCAATGGTATCTGGTCCATGGATATGGAAACAGACTCGCATAGGATCAAAAATGTAGAACCCCAAAATAAAAGTGGTCGGGAATTTGGAGAAGAGAAGAGGGAGCAAGCGAGGAGAGTAGGGAGAGGGAAGGGGAGAAGAGAGTGGAGGAGAAGGGATGATGGGGAGGGGAGAGAGAGGAAGAGAGATAGGGAGTACGGAAAGTAGTCAAACGAGATAGGGAGAGGAAATACTATATTGATGATGACTCTTTACCAAAGCCTTATACAATGATGTATTCGAAAAGTCTCTCGGCTGGTAATGTCTGGAAAAAAAAAAAAGTGGTACAGGCAATAGGTAAAAAGTTCTGACCTGAGTCAGACCTTGCATTAAAACAACAATATTAAACGTTTGGTTTGCATGTCTGGCGGGGTGCTTGTTGTGATGATATAGTGTGCTAGCATGCGCAAAATCAGGCATAACTACTGTTTGTGCTGAGGCTAATGTTGTTATTATTATTATTATTATTGACTGAGTTACGTGTGTCTAGGGAGTGATCTTCGGGTACCCTTGTGCATGTTAGGGACGGCACCCTTCGATCTGTGCTTCTCTTGTTGCCGAGCCTGCAATGTAGCCGGGTGGAAGTGAACTGTAGCTGAGGTTGTCTGAGCTGAATCCGATTGGGTGTAGGCAGTTTGGTGACTGCTAAGTGTGGTCATGTAGCTGGATGTGGGTTTAAGTATATGGGTGTGCGTGGTAGTGTGTGCCTCCGTCTTTTAATCAGCCTCGCTTGTCGGGCCTGGGCTAAAGATGATCGTGTTGTTGCTTCGAGGGGAGCTTGGGCCGGTTGCAGCTGTTAGTGCCCCTAACCAAGGGGGCTGCGGGGGGGGGGGGGGGGGCGGGGAGTTGCGGCAGGTGTAGAGCCCTACCCCTGCATCCCTATCTCACGGAGCGTTGCCCCTCCGTTCAGAGCCTCGTAGGGAGGGTCAGTATATCCCTAGCTCTGCACATGGGGGGTATGTAGGTTGCGGTAGCCTTATCCAGCCAGCTGGAGAACAGAAACCAAAGAAAACGGTTTAAACTTAGGTAAAACTGTGTGTTATGAGTACAGTCCCTTGTTGCCTGCTGCTCGTTGGGGTCCGAGCTCCGAGCATGTCCCGGTGCTCGTGGTCGGGCAGTTTCGTGGGATGAAGGGGACTACTGTGGTCGGGTCCCAAGTGGATGTTCCTCTCTGATCTTTTGACGCCTCGCCAAGGGCAGACAGTCCCAGTGCCCGCAGCAGTGTAGGTGCATCTTCGGCCGCGGTGATCACTTGGCTAGATCCATTGTGGGTCACTGTGAGGGCTCATGGAGTGGTCCAGTGGTATGTAACTCCTGCGGTTCTCAGTTGGCTCGTGGTTGGGTGGAGCATTTTGCGCCATTGCAGGGTGGACCTCGACAGGTCTTGGTAGAAGGACAGGTCCGCACCCTCAAATGTGTATGGTGTTTGGTTTTGTATAGCTGAGAGGAGTGCTTTTTTGTCTTGAGCCAGAGCACAGCGAACTATGATATCACTCACGGCACTTGCTGGGGCCCTAGGTGATTTTGGCAGGCGAAACATGCCATCAAAAGCGAGCTTTTTGGCGTGTGTTGGCGGTAATAGGGAGGCTGTTAGTCGTCACAAGTAGTGGGGCATTTCATCCATGGTGACGGACTCGGGTACCCCTCTTATCTTCAGGTTATTACGCCTGGAACGGTTCTCCAGTGTAGCAAGTTGCGTGGAAAATGCTTGCTGGGTTTTGTGGACGTTTTGCAGGGAGTCTTGTACCGTTATCATTTCCCGCCTCATGTCTATAATGTCCTCTTCTGTGGCTCTCACCCTGTCTGTAACCACCTGTAAGTCAGCCTGGATGACTGCTATGTCAGTTGCTAGCTTCTGGCGGAATTCGGTGAAGAGATTTTTAATATCATGCTTGGTGGCCAGAGCTGATATATCAGGTAAGGCTGCAGCTGTGTGTGCTGGTGTTTGTGGCAGGGTTTGTGCTTGAGGGTAGTCAGGTGTTTGGGTCTGAGGGTCTGCTAGGGCCTGCTGGTTGGCTAGGGCCGCCATTTTGGGCAGGGTTTGGCGCTATAATAGGGCCCATATGTCTTGGGATTCGCTTGAGGTACCTGAGAGAGGTTTCTGTGAGCGTCTTCCCATGGTTGAGGGTTGATCTGCAGGCAAGTGGATGTCTGTGCTCCAGTTGTGCTGGAGGGAGATGTGCCCCAGGAAATCCTCCAGGCGTGTAGCGTGATGGTAGCTGTTCGGAATGTTTTATACACAACTCTATATGCTGTGAAAAGAGGAATGCAACTCCACATTTCCTATTATCTTGTAGTGAGGATGTGATAATCCTAAGGAAGTATTTAGAATTTTGGAAACAATTGTCTAGACTCTTCCAATGTGTGTCTTGTATAGCACAAATATCTATTTTGTGGGTTTTTTTAATAGTTGGATGAGAATAGATAGTTTGTGGGGGGGAATGTAATCCCGTCACATTCAAAGAAGCAAACTTAACCATGATTTGTAACCTGCACACACCTCTCCTCTCCTCTCAAATACCCAGCTTCAAGAGCATAAAGAACATAAAAAACATAAAATATTAAAACCATACATTCATATTTTCTAAAACCTATCTCAGAGATAAACTCTAGCATGTGGTACTTAAAAAGTACCATCATCCCTATCATGTGTACCCAATGGGAGGACTCACAAAAAAGTCAAACTTATCACTACAGAGGTAATTCTGAAAATTGGACTATGGAGCCAAAGAAAAGAGGATCCAATGGAAGGAATTAATTTTGGAAACATATGTTATGGAAGGGAGGAGGAGAGAATAGATGAAAAGGAAAGACAGAGAGAGAGAGAATGACAACAGTAATTTTATAATACAATTTCCAAACATTTTTAAAAAAAATTAGAAGCATTAATTATTCCTTATTACAGGTACACCAAATTGATGTGTCGTTATTCTAATTCTTATCCAGAATTTTTTTCTCTATATACAATTCTTGGTCACAGTGTGTATTTTTATCTTAATATTTGTGTATTGATTCCCTTTTGCTTCATAGTGTTCTTAAATAATATTCCTTTATATATTTACATTGTTTTGTATTACTTGTAGTGTTTTGTGTGTTAGTGTCTTTATATGAGATATATAAATTTTATAAAATCTAAAAAAAAATCTCTGTTCCCCTTTTAAATTACCATAATCTTCCTATCTATGGTCTCTTTCTTCCATTTCTTGTCTCTACCTTTTTTTCTTTCTCTTACTCCTTTCAGCTCTCCTCTAGTGTTCCGTGTGTATCTATGAATATGCCGTGCCCTCCAAAAAACAAATTGCTATCTCAATCAGCCATCAGTTTTCAGATTGTGTATATAAATCTCTTTAACCTTCTATCCCTCCCCCTCCCCATCCCCCTTCCCTGCCTCTTTTATGTGCCAAACAGAATATCATTTAAACTGAAAAAAAAAAGTTCTCTATCTCTTCTTTCTTCTCATCCCCCTCCTCTGTCGTCTTCTTCTTCTTAGTATACAGATATAAATTAATATTCCATGTTTCTTAATATCCATTCATATCCTCCTTCCTCTAAATTCCATTTACTTGGTTATTGGCCATCGGCTTCTGAGATCAGATGTCTCTCTTGTAGCCAATCTTTCAGCTTTTCTAGGAAGTCAATTGCATATGTTCTTGAATCTTTATAAAGCCAGAGTTTTACAGGGAATCCCCATCTGCATTGAATTTTGTTGGCTCTTAAAATTTCTGTATATTTTGCGTAGGATTTTCAAGGAGCATGAATTTTTCCTTCTCTGAATGAATTTGTTATGGCTAGTTTAATTCGGAAGGACAAACAACAGATTGTGACGTCTCTGGAGATATTTGAAGAAGGGTGTTTAGGTTTGGGTATCCTATGCCATCGTTCTATTAAAGGTCCGTGTGCATATTTTTCATATTTAAACTGGCAAAAAAATTGATTAAAAATTCTTCAAGTTTTTCTGTGGTAACTTCTTCTGGAATGTTCCTCACTTTTAAGTTGTTGGGGCATGACCTGTCTTCTAAGTCTGCATGTTTTTGTTCCATTTGAGCGATTTAGCTTTTTAATTGATCAATATCATTCTGGTTCTGTATTGAACCTTGTTCCATTTGTTAATTTTTTTCAGAATTTTTATTTATTTTGCCGTTGATGATAAATAAATCCTTTTTAAACCCTTCTGAAAAACGTTGAATTTCGATTTTGATCTTTATAAATTGTATTTCCAGAGCACTGTTAAGCAGATCTATCTTTACTCTTTGGAGCTCAGTTGCTGTCTCAACTTTTTCTGCTCTCTCTTGTTCCCCACTCTTCTTTGTTTCATCCAAAGAGTTGAGCTGTTTTCTGGGGTTGAAGTGAAAAAAAGATAAAACGTTTCTTCAATGGTTCATTTTTGTTCTCCATTTTCTTTTTAGTGTTTTTATTTTCTCTAGTTTTTTGAGTCGCCATTTTGTTGCGTTGAATTTGAGATAAGGAGAAAAAAGAAGAAAAACAGCAACCAAAGTATGTACAGTCTGTTTGCTTTGTCTCCTGCAAATTACCAAGCCTAAAGCAGTCTAAAGACATAACGTATATACTCGAGTATAAGACAAGTTTTTCAGCACATTTTTTGTGCTGAAAAAACCCCACTCGTCTTATACTTGAGTGAGTGTCTGTATTATGGCAACTAACATTGCCATAATACAGACCATGACCGCAGGGCTCATTACAAGCCCGCCGGTCCTGTTGGGGGCTGGCAGGAAGCTGTTACTTACCTTCACAGCAGCTCCTGTCAGCTCCCTTCTCTCTCCTCCGGTCAGCTCCCTCTGCAAGTCTCGCGAGAGCCGCGGGGTCAGAGCGCTAGACTTGCAGCGGAGCTGACCAGAGGAGAGAGAAGGGAGCTGACAGGAGCTGCTGTAAAGGTAAGTAACAGCTTCCTGCCAGCCCCCTCCTACACAGCCCATCCACTGGACCACCAGGGAGTGAGAGCCCCCCTCCCTGCCATGTATCAAGCAGGGAGGGGGGACGAATAAAAATATAAATAAATACAAATTTAAATAATAATAATATAAAAATAAAATAATATTAAAATAATAATAATTACAAAATAAAAATAAAAATGCCCACCCCCCCACCAAGGCTCTGCATCACGCACACGCTCTGCATTCATACACACACGCTCTGCATTCATACACACACACTCCGCATTCATACACACACACTCTGCATTCATACACACACACTGCGTTCATACACACACACTGCATTCATACACACACACTGCACTCATACACACACACACTGCACTCATACACACACACACTGCACTCATACACACACACACTGCACTCATACACACACACACTACATTCATACACACACACTGCACTCATACACACACACTGCATTCATACACACACACACACACTGCACTCATACACACACACACTGCATTCATACACACACACTGCATTCATACACACACTGCACTCATACGCACACACTGCATTCATACGCACACACTGCATTCATACACACACACTGCATTCATACACACACACACTGCATTCATACAAACACACACACTGCATTCATACAAACACACACACCGCATTCATACAAACACACTGCATTATATATACACACACACACTGCATTCATTATATACACACACTGTAAATAAATATTCAATTAATATAATTTTTGGGGGATATAATTTTATTTAGAAATTTACCAGTAGCTGCTGCATTTCCCACCATAGTCTTATACTCGAGTCAATAAGTTTTCCCAGTTTTGGGGGGTAAAATTAGGGGTCTCGACTTATATTCGGGTCGACTTATACTCGAGTATATACTCTTTAGTTAATTTTTTAATTTCCTATTGGTATTCTTCTCTTTTTTTGCCCCCTTTCCTCTCCCTTTCTCTTCCCTTTTCCTCTTTTCTTTTCTTTCCTTTCTTTTTTTAATATAAATATATGTTTTCCCTTCACTCTCATTGCTTTTCTCACCTTACAAAAAAAAATTAAGGTTTTATATAGCCAACTACCAATCAAGGGAACAAAGGGGACCGAGGTTAAAGAGGGGAGGCAGGGCCGGCGCGTCCATAAGGTAGCAGAGGCCGCTGCCTTAGGGCGCCAGAGCAGGGGGGTGCAAACATCCGAATACCCCCTGCCCCCCTCTACAGTCCGTGTCCCCCCTCTAGAGTCCCTGCCCCCCTTTACATGCCCTGCATCCATTATACTGCCCCTGCCCCCCCTCTACAGCCCCTGTTCCCTGGCTCCATAATACACCTCCCCCACTACATGCCCTGCATCCATAATACTAACCCTGCCTCCATAATACAGCCCCTGCCTCCATAATACTACCCCTGCCCCCTCTACAGACCCGGCCTCCATTATATTGCCCCTGTCCTCCCCTCTGCAGCGATCTGCCTCCATTATACTGCCCCTGTCCTCCCCTCTACAGCCCCTGCTTCCATAATGCTGCCCTTCCCCCTACAGCCTCTTCCTCCATATACTTCCCTTGTCCCCCCTGTCCCCTGCCTCCATACTACAGCCCCTGCCCCCCATGCAGATCCTGTCCCAACTCTGCAGCCCCTGTCCCCCCTCTACATCCCCGGACTCCATAATACTGCCCCCCTCTGCAGCCCCTGTCCCCCCTCTACAGCCCCTGACTCCATAATACTGCCCCACTCTACAGCTCCTGTCCCCCCTCTACAGCCCCTGCATCCAAAATACTGCCCTTGCCCCCTCTACAGCCCCTGCCCCCCCTCTACAGACCCTGCCTCCATTATGCTGCCCCTTCGACAAAATGGACTGATGGAAGAGACACACAGAAAAGGGCTGTGGGAAGAAGAGGGTTGTATGAGACATACAAGGGAGTATGACAGACTAAACGGGAGATACAATACACTTTTTTTTTTCATTTCGGGGAGCATACAGCTCACTCACATGTCCTTAATGTAAGGCAAGGGACCCCTTTCTCGATATCAAGTCTGCTGGCTGTCTAAAGTTATTTCCGCCACGCAGGGTCCAGCGTTCTCCACAAGACTTGTTCCTTATTGCCGGCATCAACAGATAGCCCTCCATCTTATCCTGTCGGCATCTGTCACGTTTTCCTGTTTCTTTGTTCAAGGCTTCCAGGTCTTCCAGCCCTCGAGCCTACTCTTGCAATACAAGAGAAGTCTTCTTTAGAAATGTTTTTATCCCATTATCATCCAACCTAGAGCCAGCTTCAGTTAGCCATGATGTTCTCCCTCCATCGGTCTTCAACCGGCTCCTAAACCCGCGAGCGTAGCTGCATGCGGCGTGCTACGTCATCGCTCCACCCCCTATCAAATGGACATTGTGTGTCTTTAAAACATAATTTTGTTCTTCAAGTCTTTTCCATTTCTGGTTTTCTCGTTTAATCTGTTATAAAAATAAAACCTATTAAAAAAAAAAAAAAAAACACTTTCAAATAAATGAAATAACTGTGTTTGTGTTAATGTGTGGTTACACATACATTTGTGCATGTGTTTTATACACACACTACAACTGCATACATACAAACAAAAATGTACAAAAATAAAATCAGAAATAAAGGATCAAATAAATGCCATGGGTTTTTTTCACTAAAGAGTGAGTTATGGTGAGTTGGCAACTGACTGACAAATTGATTTTCAACTCTCTATGAATATCTGTTCTTTGTACTATATCCTTATATAAAGAATGTATCCTTAATTAAAGGGATACTGTAGTGTTATTCTGTAGTGTTAGGAATACAAATCTGTACTCCTGACACTATACTGCCCTCTGGCCTCCCCACCCTCGCGCCATGGACACGGCATCCAGACAACTTCAAAAGATTAAGTGATCTGGGTGCCTATAGTGTCCCTTTAATAGAAATGAGTTTAAATCATGGTTCTAACACTTGATATTGTTTGATATATGTTTTTCAAAGTCCGTTCAATAAAACTAATTTAAAAAGATCCCTTTGAACTGCATGTCGGTTGCTTGTTCAGGTGAAATAGTTGACTTCCATATAAGCAATTAAAATGTTGCAGTTTTTAGTGGCTGTTTATTTGATTCATGAATGCTGAAAATTCAATAAATGTTTCATTTGTTTATTAAAGGAATCAGTGACATTTATAAAGTATAGTTTTATAGGAAATTGGAATTGTTACACAACACCATTAAAATCCTGCCGTGATCATTAACTGACTCACTTTAAAATTCTATTCACAGCAGAGGTTCAATGAAGCTTGCCCACTGGCTGTCTGAGAATTATGAGTTTTTGTGCAGTCAGGGTTTATGGTGAAAATATAGCAATTGGGGGGAGCCAGGCGCTCAGGGAGAGCAGACGCATGTCAGCCGAGCTCCTGCGGCTCTACTGGAATATACCCACATGCTTCTTTCGTCTGGAATCTGATACCGGAGTCCGGGGGAGACATGGGGAAAAGGGCTAAAAAACTTAAAGCCCCAGTGGTGGAGGCTTCCCATGATATTGACGACCTCCTACAATCACAGCCTAAGCCTAAAATGGCGTCTCAGCCAGAACCTAGCCTTCCGTCCTCCGATGACAAACTTCTGGATGGTCCTGATCACATCCCCAACACGGAAGGCCTAGGCACTCGCTACCAGAGGAAGACCTTACAGCTCCAGTTAACAAGGGTGACTTGAAGGCGCTATTGCAAAATATCAGAGCACTTTTCAATGCAGACCTGTCAGTCATTAGAGAAGAAATCATGGCGTTGACGGCCAGAGTCCAGTTGACGGAGGATGACCTCTTTTATATCTCATGGGCAAACAGATGCCTCAGAGAAGATGAACCAACTACACGTCTCCCATCAGGCCAACATGAAAATCATGAGCATAGCCGACACAACCAATGGGCAACAACTACCACACTTTATAAGGCACCTAGTGGCCACTCTCCTACCCCAACGCCAAGCCAAAGGCATACAACTTGACCACTGCTTCCGGCTGCCTAAATCGGCAAGGGCTCCAGCCAATGCCCCACAAAACGTCCTGGTCTGGTTTTCTATATTCAGGGATAAAACAGCGGTTCTGGAGGCTCTACAAGGCAAAACACTGTGTCAATTTGAAGGACTTCTCTTCTTACAGGACCTCTGCTGATCCGTTTTGGGCTGAAGGAGATCCTTCCCACAGTTCTCACCATGACATCCATATGTGGTTGCCCCAGAAGTGCCCAACAGGGGATTTGCGGTCCTGGGCCTGCTATCTATTTTTGAGTCACAGAAGTTCCTAGTCCTTGGAATTATTCTAGTCCTGTTCATCCTGGCTTGACTTCAGTACTGGGGGCTGGAATTCGTCTATTGCTCTGCTTCACCTGACTCTGATCAGTCATCAGCAGGGTATATAAGTACAGCCTCGCCCTGGGAACTTTGATCAAGTCTTTGATCCTGTTGTGTGTGTTTAGTTCCTGTGTTCCAGTCTCTTGATCTTCAACTCCATATTGACTCCAGCTTCTGACTTTGTTAATCCTGACCTCTGACATCATTTTACTTTGGCTATCCCTTGACGATCCTGCTGTTTTTGTCCTTGTCAGTACTGCATTGGAATCACCTTTCCTGCACAGACCCGTGCACAGATTCACATTCCAGGTGGCTTCTTATCTGGTCACCTTGGACTGTGTCTATCTGCAAGGGTGAGCAAACATATCTGCGTAACAGACTCCCATCTCTGGTAAGAACCCTGACAATGACGGTCCTACGATCAGCCAATGTCCCCTACAGATGGGGTTCCTTCCGTACATTAACGGCTAACAAAGACGGACAGTCTCACCATATTATATCTGCGGCTGAATCCACCACCTTCCTACAGGCCCTGTGCCTCACTCAAATTTAACGTTACCCTGGCAGGGGCGAGTCACTTCTGGGATGTCTCAAGTTGTCCCTTTTACCCCTCGTGCAGCAGTGGACACTGGCTGAAGAGAGCATGACACAACAGCTCCTCATGAGGAGATGGATCTAACAAGGGACATATTCCACTCATACCTTGTTATAATGTTCTCCTGTTGATTATGTATATCTCCCGTTATTTTTAGTGATGTCCCGAACTGTTCGCTGTTCGGTCCGCCCCCTATTCGTCATCATTGAGTAAACTTTGACCCTGCCTGTACCTCACAGTCAGCAGACACATTCCAGCCAATCAGCAGCAGACCCTCCCTCCCAGACCCTCCCACCTCCTGGACAGCATCCATTTTACATTCATTGTGAAGCTGCATTCTTAGTGAGAGTAGGGACAGTGTAGCTGCTGCTGATTTGATAGGGAAATTGATAGCTAGGCTAGTGTATTCAGTGTCCACTACAGTCCTGAAGGACTCATCTGATCTCTGCTGTAAGGACAGCACCCCAAAAAGCCCTTTTTAGGGCTAGAACATCAGGCTGCTTTTTTTTTTCTGTGTAATGTAATTGCAGTTGCCTGCCTGCCAGCCTGTGTGTCAGGCTCACAGCATACACTGTGCCCACTTGCCCAGTGCCACCACTCACTCACTGGTGTCACAATAGCTTGCATTTAAAAAAAACTAAACTTTTTTGACTGTAATATAATAGCAGTCAGTTTCCTTCACGCGTGTGCATTTCAGGGCCTGCCAGGGCACAGTGTCACACCAGTGCAACTCATATCTGGTGTAACAATAGTGTAATTTTTTTTTAAAAAAATACAATTTTGACTGTAATAGATTGAATAGCAGTTAGTTGTCTGCCAGCGTGTGTGTCAGGCTCACAGCGTATACTGTGCCCACTTGCCCAGTGCCACCACTCATATCTGGTGTCACAATAGCTTGCATTTAACAAAAAAATACTTTTTGTACTGTAATATAATAGCAGTCAGTTTCATTCACTAGTGTGCGTTTCAGGGCCTGCCCAGTGCCACCAGTCACTCACTGGTGTCACAATAGCTTGCATTTAAAAAAACAAAAATCTTTTTTGACTGTAATATAATAGCAGTCAGTTTCCTTCACTAGTGTGCGTTTCAGGGCCTGCCCAGTGCCACCACTCATATCTGGTGTCACAATAGCTTGCATTTAAAAAAAAACGAAACTTTTTGTACTGTAATATAATAGCAGTCAGTTTCCTTCATGAGTGTGCATTTCAGGGCCTGCAAGGGCACAGTGTCACACCAGTGCCACTCATATCTGTTGTCACAGTAGCTTGCACGTATAGTACCACTAATCGAAAAAAAAAATGACAGGCAGAGGCAGGACACCCCGCAGGGGCTGTCGTGGTCGTGGTGCTGTGATTCCCTTTGGCCCTCGAATAATGCCCAGTGTTCAGAGGCCACGTACCCTGAACTTGAAAGGTTCTGAGGACATAGTTGACTGGCTAACACAGGACACCCAATCTTCTACAGCTTCCGCTCAGAACCTCGATGCACCATCCTCCTCCAGCTTAGCTTCAGGCACCTCTCAAGTTACTACTCGCCCGCCTGCCGCCACCACCAACACTAGCACCACAGCCACTTCACTTGGTATGTCAGAGGAGTTATTTACACATTAGTTGGAAGAAATGAGTGATGCGCAACCATTATTGCCAGAGGATGTAGATAACAGGGATATGTCTCAGTCAGGCAGCATTACACACGTACGGTGTGATGATGATGATGTTGTACTCACTGCTGCTTCCTTTGCTGAGTTGTCAGATACAAGTGAAGCGGTTGATGATGACGATGCGTCCGTGGATGTCACGTGGGTGCCCGCTAGAACAGAAGAAGAACAGGGGGAAAGTTCAGATGGGGAGACGGAGGAGGAGGAGGAGACGAGTTGGAAGCAGGGGGAGGTTGTCGCAAGGAGCTAGTGGCACAGTCAGACAGCATGCATCGGCACCCGGGGTCAGCCAGACAGCACGCCAATCAACGCATGCTGTTGCCACCACCAGAATGCAGTCATTGCAGAGCTCAGCAGTGTGGCATTTTTTTTGTTCCTGCTCATCTGCCCACAGTCAGGTGTCTGTCAAAGACATGTTTGAGCGCAAGAAGCCAATGTCACAAAGTCACCCCCTTGCCCGGCGTCTGACAGCTGGCTTGACTGAACTCTTAGCCAACCAGCTTTTACCATACAAGCTGGTGGAGTCTGAGGCGTTCAAAAAATTTTTAGCTATTGGGACACCGCAGTGGAAGGTACCAGGCCGAAAGTTCTTTGCACAAAAGGCAATCCCCAACCTGTATTCGATTGTGCCAAAGGAAGTAATGGCATGTCTGGCACACAGTGTTGGGGCAAGGGTCCATCTGACCACTGATACCTGGTCTGCAAAGCATGGTCAGGGCAGGTATATCACCTACACTGAGCATTGGGTAAACCTGCTGACGGCTGCCAAGCATGGAATGTGTGGCTCTGCAGAGGAGTTGGTGACACCGCCACGACTTGCAGGCAGGCCTGCTGCCACATCCTCTACTCCTCCTACTCCATCCTCTTCCATAACCTCCTTGGCTGAGTCCTCTTTTATGCTGCTGCGTCTTGCTCCACATCAACGGGACCCCCCCCAGCTCCCCAGGTACTGTTCCACATCCCGGATACGGCAGTGTCACGCCGTTTTGGGGTTGACTTGCCTGAAAGCAGAGAGTCACAACGGACCAGCACTCCTGTCCGACCTGAACGCACAGGTGGATCAGTGGCTGACTCCGCACCAACTTTGTTGGCGGCATTGCATTTGGGCACAAAAAACAAAACATAGAAAGGGGGGTGCTATATATACATAAAATATTTCAAATACTTATGTCTGTACAAGGAAGGTCTTACTGCTGATAGTCAAATCAAGTCAATCTAGAAAAACAAAAACAGATTGCACATAGCATAATACTGTATGAGGAAAAATAAAATCAATAATGGTGGTTTGGGTCACTCACGATAAACAGAGCCTATTGTAGCAGGCTCTGACTGTATGGGCTCATCAAAATCTCTGTATGCTGTATGTTCCAACAGGATCAGCTCCAGGATCAGCTCCCTCCTCCTCTTAGTACTCTTCCAATCACACCAAAGAAACCAAATGGTAAGGTGTAAAAAGGATTTATTCAGAATACTATTTAAACAAATAAAATGACAAAGCACTACGCGTTTCGACTTTTCAGTCTTCTTCAAAGGTGCATAACATACAAGTCCCTCTGATTTCTTTAAATACATCCGGAGTTGTTGATTTTCGCGGGTAAAAGTTCGTGTTACTTCCGGGTTGTGATGTCACTTCCGGGTCCGCCGGCTCAATTTGCGTCATATGACGTCATCACGCTTCCGCCCGTCTGGCATCCTTCAACCTGGATGTTTATGCTTACGGACGCCATTTTGGTACCTGGCATTGTACTAGCGAACTATACTTAGATGAGGGAGAATAGATCAGGCAAAAACTATAACATACATATTGTAGAAATCCGCTTACAAAGCTGGTAACATATATATTATACTCTACAATATTAGGAGAAAATACTAGAAAAAGGAAAATAAGAAACATTAAAATTATCCTTATTGGAACCGAAAAGATTAAGCTTATCGGTAATAAGAAAGGGAGGGGTTAAAACAATATAACCCTTTCTCGAAAAAAGCAAAAATATACTTTTTTTTTTTTTTTTTTTTTTTTTAAAAGAAGGAAATCCTTCCATATAACAAAAAGATGGATATGAGAAATATTTAAAAATATAAAAAATATATATAACCCCTATAATCTGGGCTGAACTTATTAGATAAGGGCTGCCATCTCAAAGTCCACATTGAGCCCGCCCGGGGTCAGTGTTCCTAGATCAAAGATCCACCTCATCTCACAGCGGCTCAATGCGGACTCGAGATGACCTCCCCTCCAATGGGGTTTAATGGCTTGGATCCCAAAAAAACTGAGCCCCGCAGGGTTTCCACCATGTACATTTAAAAAATGTGCAGAAACACTATGTTTTAAAAAGCCTCTCCTTATATTGTAGATGTGCTCACGTATCCTTGTCTTTAAGTTTCTTGAAGTTTTCCCCACATATTGGAGTCCACAAGGACACGTGAGCAAGTACACCACATTCTTAGTGTGACAGGTCATAAATGAATTAATTTTAAAATTAACAGAGCCAATCTTAGAGTGAAAAGCCTCTACTTTCTTCGGTTTACTCTGGTGGTTCCTACAGCCCATACACTCCCCACAATAGTGAAAACCTTTCTGTAGGGATTTATTGATAGTTAGAAAATTTTCTTTCAATTTGGGAGCTTCTAAATAACTCGAGGTTAATTTCTGTCTTAGATTTTGCGCCCCTCTAAAAATCAATTTGGGTTTATCATCAAGGTATGGTAGGATTTCTTCATCCTGTTGGAGGATATACCAATGTTTATTAAAGATTTTTTTAAGCTCTCTGTGATCTTGACTATAATTGCAGATGATAGGTATTTTATCTTGTTTTTCCTCTGATATGGTTTTAGATTTATATTCTAGTAGAGTGTTCCTTTCCATATTTCTAACCAATTCTATCTCCTGATCTAAAAGTTCGTTACAATATCCTTTCATTAGAAATTGTTCTTTTAGAATTCGGGATTGGAGATCAAAGGTTTCTATTTTTGTACAGTTCCGTCTCATGCGTAAGAATTGACCCTTCGGTATGCTCTCTAACCATGGACGGAAATGACAACTTTTTTTGTGGATATATCCGTTCACATCAACCGGCTTAAAGAAGGTGCATGTGTCAATACTATTCCCTGTAGCTGAGATCTCTAAATCCAAAAAATGGATTTTCTGCTGGCTATATTCCTGAGTGAGCTTAACATTCCACTCATTAGAATTCAAGAAGTCGAAATAATCCAAAAAGGTGGAATGATCCCCCCTCCAAATAATGAAAATGTCGTCTATATACCTCCTATAGAGGACCAGATTCGCACTCCAGTCGTGCTGGGAATAAACAAAAGAATTTTCCCAAAAAGCCATAAATAAATTAGCATAACTGGGTGCGAATCTGGTCCCCATAGCGGTCCCCCGACGTTGCAGATAGTACTCCCCCTCGAACCAAAAGAAATTGTTCCGAAGGATTAACGAAATTCCTTCCATCACAAAGTCTATTTGTTCCTTGGGGTACAACCCGGATGTTTCCAGAAAGGAGTAATTGGCTCGACATCCAATGTCGTGATCTATACAGGTATATAGGCTAGTGACGTCGCACGTAATGAATGCGAAGTCACTTTCCCACCTAAAGTTCTTAAGTATTTGTAATAGGCTCATAGAGTCTTTCAGGTATGAGGGGTTTTCCTTCACTAAGGGTTGGAGAATCGTATCTATATATTTAGACAGATTCGAAAGAAGTGAACCCACTCCAGAGACAATGGGTCTCCCTGGGGGGTTATTCACATCTTTATGGAGTTTTGGTAATATGTAAATTACAGGGATTTTTGGAGATTTTATGTTTAAATAGTCATACTCTTTCTTAGTTAAAATTTCTTTTAGAAAGCCTTTATCTAGATATTCCAAAAAAATCTTTTGGATATCTTGTTGGGGATTTTTATTTAATTTGACATAGGTGTCTTTATCTTCCAACTGCCGATTAATTTCCGTAATGTATTTGGCCCTGTCCATAACTACCACCCCCCCCCCCTTATCCGCTGGCTTGATTACAATCTCTGAATCTTTTCTTAAATCTTGTAGTGCCACTACTTCTGATTTCGTGAGATTATTCCTTTTGTTTATTTTTATCTTTCTAATGTCTTTGGTGCATGCTTTTTCAAAGACCTTCATGGCATTAGATTTTAGATGGATGGGGTAAAAGGTGGAAGGGGCTTTTAATTCGGTATGTACAATGTTTCCTGTTACTCCACTAGTCACATTTTCCACCTGTGGTTTTCTATCAAAGAATTTTTTTATACACAATTTTCGCATAAAGCGATTTATGTCTGTGTAAGCTTCGAATTGGTCAATATTACAGCTAGGAACGAACTTAAAACCTTTTCCTAGGATTTTTATTTGGTCACAATTTAAAACTTTTTCGGAAAGATTGAAGATTTTTACCTCCTCATCACTTTTCCTCTTGGGTCTCTCCAGTCTTTTTCCTCCTCTATTTCCCCTTCTTCTACTTCTCGATATCTCCTTTTTGTAGGGAGTGGGGTTTTGTCTAGGGGTTCGTCCCAACGCTCCTCTAAAAAAGGAGCATTTCTTTGTTTTTCTATTTGATTCAGGGGTTCAAATCGGTTAGATGTTGGGATTCTCCTACTTTCTCTACTAGAAAAACGATAACCTTGATCAGAATTATGTTTGTATTGGTTCCTTCTTTTGTAATCATACTCCTGGGGGATCACACGAGTATCAGATTTTAAAGGGTAGTCATAATGATTTGTTCTTTCGCTACGTCTCGTTCTTTTTACCTCCCTCCATTCTGACCTGGAGTTTTGTCTTATTGGGGATTTAGTTCTTGTTCGTTTGGGAACATAGTTGTTGGAAAAAGGTTCCCTCTCCTTTTGTCTACTTCTTTCTCCTGATCTGGACTCTCTTTGGTTAGGATCATTTTTTGGTTTTTTCCTAACATTGTTGGTGGCATAATCATTAATATCTCGTTGGTATTTTTTCTTTTTATTGGTGATAATGATAGTCTCTAATTTATCCAATTTCTCAATAATAGGATCAGAAATTAATTCAAAGTCCCTGGTTCCAATATAGGGTTCTAATTTGACTTTAATTTCTTTAATAATTTTATCCAGGACCTCTAAATTTATTTTTCTTTGATCTACTATGATTTGCATCATGGTTATTGAGAAAGACTCTAAGGCCCTTTCCCATATATCCATGAACCTTTTGTCATCCTGATCAAATGTGGGGTATTTTGTAAATCGGAGTCCCCTAGGGGTTATTTGATCACTTAAATATTTTTCATGGTGAAAACCTCCCATTTGATTTTTAACTCCTTGGTTAACAGTTTTTCTAGCAGTAAACCCATATCTTTTAAATTGTCAGTAATTTTATATTTTTCCGGGGTCTCAATTTCTGTTTCCTGGAAAATCTCTTCTGACCATTTCTGCAACTTAGTTCTTTTCTCAAAAATGGCCATTGTGACTTAAGCTGCCCACACCCTGGTGATTGAACTGCTAGTGGACAAAAATAGATACTTTCCAAGAAAATATCTGTGGGTGGATTGGCGCTATTAATACTGTTATAAAGGTGAAACCACAGCAACTACCCCCAAGTGCCTAAAAATCACCCAAAGGCACTATACAAATGGATACAAAAAACAAAACATAGAAAGGGGGGTGCTATATATACATAAAATATTTCAAATACTTATGTCTGTACAAGGAAGGTCTTACTGCTGATAGTCAAATCAAGTCAATCTAGAAAAACAAAAACAGATTGCACATAGCATAATACTGTATGAGGAAAAATAAAATCAATAATGGTGGTTTGGGTCACTCACGATAAACAGAGCCTATTGTAGCAGGCTCTGACTGTATGGGCTCATCAAAATCTCTGTATGCTGTATGTTCCAACAGGATCAGCTCCAGGATCAGCTCCCTCCTCCTCTTAGTACTCTTCCAATCACACCAAAGAAACCAAATGGTAAGGTGTAAAAAGGATTTATTCAGAATACTATTTAAACAAATAAAATGACAAAGCACTACGCGTTTCGACTTTTCAGTCTTCTTCAAAGGTGCATAACATACAAGTCCCTCTGATTTCTTTAAATACATCCGGAGTTGTTGATTTTCGCGGGTAAAAGTTCGTGTTACTTCCGGGTTGTGATGTCACTTCCGGGTCCGCCGGCTCAATTTGCGTCATATGACGTCATCACGCTTCCGCCCGTCTGGCATCCTTCAACCTGGATGTTTATGCTTACGGACGCCATTTTGGTACCTGGCATTGTACTAGCGAACTATACTTAGATGAGGGAGAATAGATCAGGCAAAACTATAACATACATATTGTAGAAATCCGCTTACAAAGCTGGTAACATATATATTATACTCTACAATATTAGGAGAAAATACTAGAAAAAGGAAAATAAGAAACATTAAAATTATCCTTATTGGAACCGAAAAAATTAAGCTTATCGGTAATAAGAAAGGGAGGGGTTAAAACAATATAACCCTTTCTCGAAAAAAGCAAAAATATACTTTTTTTTTTTTTTTTTTTTTTTTTTAAAAGAAGGAAATCCTTCCATATAACAAAAAGATGGATATGAGAAATATTTAAAAATATAAAAAATATATATAACCCCTATAATCTGGGCTGAACTTATTAGATAAGGGCTGCCATCTCAAAGTCCACATTGAGCCCGCCCGGGGTCAGTGTTCCTAGATCAAAGATCCACCTCATCTCACAGCGGCTCAATGCGGACTCGAGATGACCTCCCCTCCAATGGGGTTTAATGGCTTGGATCCCAAAAAAACTGAGCCCCGCAGGGTTTCCACCATGTACATTTAAAAAATGTGCAGAAACACTATGTTTTAAAAAGCCTCTCCTTATATTGTAGATGTGCTCACGTATCCTTGTCTTTAAGTTTCTTGAAGTTTTCCCCACATATTGGAGTCCACAAGGACACGTGAGCAAGTACACCACATTCTTAGTGTGACAGGTCATAAATGAATTAATTTTAAAATTATCAGAGCCAATTAGAGTGAAAAGCCTCTACTTTCTTCGGTTTACTCTGGTGGTTCCTACAGCCCATACACTCCCCACAATAGTGAAAACCTTTCTGTAGGGATTTATTGATAGTTAGAAAATTTTCTTTCAATTTGGGAGCTTCTAAATAACTCGAGGTTAATTTCTGTCTTAGATTTTGCGCCCCTCTAAAAATCAATTTGGGTTTATCATCAAGGTATGGTAGGATTTCTTCATCCTGTTGGAGGATATACCAATGTTTATTAAAGATTTTTTTAAGCTCTCTGTGATCTTGACTATAATTGCAGATGATAGGTATTTTATCTTGTTTTTCCTCTGATATGGTTTTAGATTTATATTCTAGTAGAGTGTTCCTTTCCATATTTCTAACCAATTCTATCTCCTGATCTAAAAGTTCGTTACAATATCCTTTCATTAGAAATTGTTCTTTTAGAATTCGGGATTGGAGATCAAAGGTTTCTATTTTTGTACAGTTCCGTCTCATGCGTAAGAATTGACCCTTCGGTATGCTCTCTAACCATGGACGGAAATGACAACTTTTTTTGTGGATATATCTGTTCACATCAACCGGCTTAAAGAAGGTGCATGTGTCAATACTATTCCCTGTAGCTGAGATCTCTAAATCCAAAAAATGGATTTTCTGCTGGCTATATTCCTGAGTGAGCTTAACATTCCACTCATTAGAATTCAAGAAGTCGAAATAATCCAAAAAGGTGGAATGATCCCCCCTCCAAATAATGAAAATGTCGTCTATATACCTCCTATAGAGGACCAGATTCGCACTCCAGTCGTGCTGGGAATAAACAAAAGAATTTTCCCAAAAAGCCATAAATAAATTAGCATAACTGGGTGCGAATCTGGTCCCCATAGCGGTCCCCCGACGTTGCAGATAGTACTCCCCCTCGAACCAAAAGAAATTGTTCCGAAGGATTAACGAAATTCCTTCCATCACAAAGTCTATTTGTTCCTTGGGGTACAACCCGGATGTTTCCAGAAAGGAGTAATTGGCTCGACATCCAATGTCGTGATCTATACAGGTATATAGGCTAGTGACGTCGCACGTAATGAATGCGAAGTCACTTTCCCACCTAAAGTTCTTAAGTATTTGTAATAGGCTCATAGAGTCTTTCAGGTATGAGGGGTTTTCCTTCACTAAGGGTTGGAGAATCGTATCTATATATTTAGACAGATTCGAAAGAAGTGAACCCACTCCAGAGACAATGGGTCTCCCTGGGGGGTTATTCACATCTTTATGGAGTTTTGGTAATATGTAAATTACAGGGATTTTTGGAGATTTTATGTTTAAATAGTCATACTCTTTCTTAGTTAAAATTTCTTTTAGAAAGCCTTTATCTAGATATTCCAAAAAAATCTTTTGGATATCTTGTTGGGGATTTTTATTTAATTTGACATAGGTGTCTTTATCTTCCAACTGCCGATTAATTTCCGTAATGTATTTGGCCCTGTCCATAACTACCACCCCCCCCCCCCTTATCCGCTGGCTTGATTACAATCTCTGAATCTTTTCTTAAATCTTGTAGTGCCACTACTTCTGATTTCGTGAGATTATTCCTTTTGTTTATTTTTATCTTTCTAATGTCTTTGGTGCATGCTTTTTCAAAGACCTTCATGGCATTAGATTTTAGATGGATGGGGTAAAAGGTGGAAGGGGCTTTTAATTCGGTATGTACAATGTTTCCTGTTACTCCACTAGTCACATTTTCCACCTGTGGTTTTCTATCAAAGAATTTTTTTATACACAATTTTCGCATAAAGCGATTTATGTCTGTGTAAGCTTCGAATTGGTCAATATTACAGCTAGGAACGAACTTAAAACCTTTTCCTAGGATTTTTATTTGGTCACAATTTAAAACTTTTTCGGAAAGATTGAAGATTTTTACCTCCTCATCACTTTTCCTCTTGGGTCTCTCCAGTCTTTTTCCTCCTCTATTTCCCCTTCTTCTACTTCTCGATATCTCCTTTTTGTAGGGAGTGGGGTTTTGTCTAGGGGTTCGTCCCAACGCTCCTCTAAAAAAGGAGCATTTCTTTGTTTTTCTATTTGATTCAGGGGTTCAAATCGGTTAGATGTTGGGATTCTCCTACTTTCTCTACTAGAAAAACGATAACCTTGATCAGAATTATGTTTGTATTGGTTCCTTCTTTTGTAATCATACTCCTGGGGGATCACACGAGTATCAGATTTTAAAGGGTAGTCATAATGATTTGTTCTTTCGCTACGTCTCGTTCTTTTTACCTCCCTCCATTCTGACCTGGAGTTTTGTCTTATTGGGGATTTAGTTCTTGTTCGTTTGGGAACATAGTTGTTGGAAAAAGGTTCCCTCTCCTTTTGTCTACTTCTTTCTCCTGATCTGGACTCTCTTTGGTTAGGATCATTTTTTGGTTTTTTCCTAACATTGTTGGTGGCATAATCATTAATATCTCGTTGGTATTTTTTCTTTTTATTGGTGATAATGATAGTCTCTAATTTATCCAATTTCTCAATAATAGGATCAGAAATTAATTCAAAGTCCCTGGTTCCAATATAGGGTTCTAATTTGACTTTAATTTCTTTAATAATTTTATCCAGGACCTCTAAATTTATTTTTCTTTGATCTACTATGATTTGCATCATGGTTATTGAGAAAGACTCTAAGGCCCTTTCCCATATATCCATGAACCTTTTGTCATCCTGATCAAATGTGGGGTATTTTGTAAATCGGAGTCCCCTAGGGGTTATTTGATCACTTAAATATTTTTCATGGTGAAAACCTCCCATTTGATTTTTAACTCCTTGGTTAACAGTTTTTCTAGCAGTAAACCCATATCTTTTAAATTGTCAGTAATTTTATATTTTTCCGGGGTCTCAATTTCTGTTTCCTGGAAAATCTCTTCTGACCATTTCTGCAACTTAGTTCTTTTCTCAAAAATGGCCATTGTGACTTAAGCTGCCCACACCCTGGTGATTGAACTGCTAGTGGACAAAAATAGATACTTTCCAAGAAAATATCTGTGGGTGGATTGGCGCTATTAATACTGTTATAAAGGTGAAACCACAGCAACTACCCC
Source organism: Pelobates fuscus (assembly GCF_036172605.1). Classification (NCBI taxonomy): domain Eukaryota; kingdom Metazoa; phylum Chordata; class Amphibia; order Anura; family Pelobatidae; genus Pelobates; species Pelobates fuscus. The sequence goes on from NC_086326.1 coordinate 52,564,268, forward strand.
CAAGTGCCTAAAAATCACCCAAAGGCACTATACAAATGGATACAAAAAACAAAACATAGAAAGGGGGGTGCTATATATACATAAAATATTTCAAATACTTATGTCTGTACAAGGAAGGTCTTACTGCTGATAGTCAAATCAAGTCAATCTAGAAAAACAAAAACAGATTGCACATAGCATAATACTGTATGAGGAAAAATAAAATCAATAATGGTGGTTTGGGTCACTCACGATAAACAGAGCCTATTGTAGCAGGCTCTGACTGTATGGGCTCATCAAAATCTCTGTATGCTGTATGTTCCAACAGGATCAGCTCCAGGATCAGCTCCCTCCTCCTCTTAGTACTCTTCCAATCACACCAAAGAAACCAAATGGTAAGGTGTAAAAAGGATTTATTCAGAATACTATTTAAACAAATAAAATGACAAAGCACTACGCGTTTCGACTTTTCAGTCTTCTTCAAAGGTGCATAACATACAAGTCCCTCTGATTTCTTTAAATACATCCGGAGTTGTTGATTTTCGCGGGTAAAAGTTCGTGTTACTTCCGGGTTGTGATGTCACTTCCGGGTCCGCCGGCTCAATTTGCGTCATATGACGTCATCACGCTTCCGCCCGTCTGGCATCCTTCAACCTGGATGTTTATGCTTACGGACGCCATTTTGGTACCTGGCATTGTACTAGCGAACTATACTTAGATGAGGGAGAATAGATCAGGCAAAACTATAACATACATATTGTAGAAATCCGCTTACAAAGCTGGTAACATATATATTATACTCTACAATATTAGGAGAAAATACTAGAAAAAGGAAAATAAGAAACATTAAAATTATCCTTATTGGAACCGAAAAGATTAAGCTTATCGGTAATAAGAAAGGGAGGGGTTAAAACAATATAACCCTTTCTCGAAAAAAGCAAAAATATACTTTTTTTTTTTTTTTTTTTTTTTTTTTTAAAAGAAGGAAATCCTTCCATATAACAAAAAGATGGATATGAGAAATATTTAAAAATATAAAAAATATATATAACCCCTATAATCTGGGCTGAACTTATTAGATAAGGGCTGCCATCTCAAAGTCCACATTGAGCCCGCCCGGGTGAAGTGAAGGAAAACCCCTCATACCTGAAAGACTCTATGAGCCTATTACAAATACTTAAGAACTTTAGGTGGGAAAGTGACTTCGCATTCATTACGTGCGACGTCACTAGCCTATATACCTGTATAGATCACGACATTGGATGTCGAGCCAATTACTCCTTTCTGGAAACATCCGGGTTGTACCCCAAGGAACAAATAGACTTTGTGATGGAAGGAATTTCGTTAATCCTTCGGAACAATTTCTTTTGGTTCGAGGGGGAGTACTATCTGCAACGTCGGGGGACCGCTATGGGGACCAGATTCGCACCCAGTTATGCTAATTTATTTATGGCTTTTTGGGAAAATTCTTTTGTTTATTCCCAGCACGACTGGAGTGCGAATCTGGTCCTCTATAGGAGGTATATAGACGACATTTTCATTATTTGGAGGGGGGATCATTCCACCTTTTTGGATTATTTCGACTTCTTGAATTCTAATGAGTGGAATGTTAAGCTCACTCAGGAATATAGCCAGCAGAAAATCCATTTTTTGGATTTAGAGATCTCAGCTACAGGGAATAGTATTGACACATGCACCTTCTTTAAGCCGGTTGATGTGAACGGATATATCCACAAAAAAAGTTGTCATTTCCGTCCATGGTTAGAGAGCATACCGAAGGGTCAATTCTTACGCATGAGACGGAACTGTACAAAAATAGAAACCTTTGATCTCCAATCCCGAATTCTAAAAGAACAATTTCTAATGAAAGGATATTGTAACGAACTTTTAGATCAGGAGATAGAATTGGTTAGAAATATGGAAAGGAACACTCTACTAGAATATAAATCTAAAACCATATCAGAGGAAAAACAAGATAAAATACCTATCATCTGCAATTATAGTCAAGATCACAGAGAGCTTAAAAAAATCTTTAATAAACATTGGTATATCCTCCAACAGGATGAAGAAATCCTACCATACCTTGATGATAAACCCAAATTGATTTTTAGAGGGGCGCAAAATCTAAGACAGAAATTAACCTCGAGTTATTTAGAAGCTCCCAAATTGAAAGAAAATTTTCTAACTATCAATAAATCCCTACAGAAAGGTTTTCACTATTGTGGGGAGTGTATGGGCTGTAGGAACCACCAGAGTAAACCGAAGAAAGTAGAGGCTTTTCACTCTAATTGGCTCTGTTAATTTTAAAATTAATTCATTTATGACCTGTCACACTAAGAATGTGGTGTACTTGCTCACGTGTCCTTGTGGACTCCAATATGTGGGGAAAACTTCAAGAAACTTAAAGACAAGGATACGTGAGCACATCTACAATATAAGGAGAGGCTTTTTAAAACATAGTGTTTCTGCACATTTTTTAAATGTACATGGTGGAAACCCTGCGGGGCTCAGTTTTTTTGGGATCCAAGCCATTAAACCCCATTGGAGGGGAGGTCATCTCGAGTCCGCATTGAGCCGCTGTGAGATGAGGTGGATCTTTGATCTAGGAACACTGACCCCGGGCGGGCTCAATGTGGACTTTGAGATGGCAGCCCTTATCTAATAAGTTCAGCCCAGATTATAGGGGTTATATATATTTTTTATATTTTTAAATATTTCTCATATCCATCTTTTTGTTATATGGAAGGATTTCCTTCTTTTAAAAAAAAAAAAAAAAAAAAAAAAAAAAGTATATTTTTGCTTTTTTCGAGAAAGGGTTATATTGTTTTAACCCCTCCCTTTCTTATTACCGATAAGCTTAATCTTTTCGGTTCCAATAAGGATAATTTTAATGTTTCTTATTTTCCTTTTTCTAGTATTTTCTCCTAATATTGTAGAGTATAATATATATGTTACCAGCTTTGTAAGCGGATTTCTACAATATGTATGTTATAGTTTTGCCTGATCTATTCTCCCTCATCTAAGTATAGTTCGCTAGTACAATGCCAGGTACCAAAATGGCGTCCGTAAGCATAAACATCCAGGTTGAAGGATGCCAGACGGGCGGAAGCGTGATGACGTCATATGACGCAAATTGAGCCGGCGGACCCGGAAGTGACATCACAACCCGGAAGTAACACGAACTTTTACCCGCGAAAATCAACAACTCCGGATGTATTTAAAGAAATCAGAGGGACTTGTATGTTATGCACCTTTGAAGAAGACTGAAAAGTCGAAACGCGTAGTGCTTTGTCATTTTATTTGTTTAAATAGTATTCTGAATAAATCCTTTTTACACCTTACCATTTGGTTTCTTTGGTGTGATTGGAAGAGTACTAAGAGGAGGAGGGAGCTGATCCTGGAGCTGATCCTGTTGGAACATACAGCATACAGAGATTTTGATGAGCCCATACAGTCAGAGCCTGCTACAATAGGCTCTGTTTATCGTGAGTGACCCAAACCACCATTATTGATTTTATTTTTCCTCATACAGTATTATGCTATGTGCAATCTGTTTTTGTTTTTCTAGATTGACTTGATTTGACTATCAGCAGTAAGACCTTCCTTGTACAGACATAAGTATTTGAAATATTTTATGTATATATAGCACCCCCCTTTCTATGTTTTGTTTTTTGTATCCATTTGTATAGTGCCTTTGGGTGATTTTTAGGCACTTGGGGGTAGTTGCTGTGGTTTCACCTTTATAACAGTATTAATAGCGCCAATCCACCCACAGATATTTTCTTGGAAAGTATCTATTTTTGTCCACTAGCAGTTCAATCACCAGGGTGTGGGCAGCTTAAGTCACAATGGCCATTTTTGAGAAAAGAACTAAGTTGCAGAAATGGTCAGAAGAGATTTTCCAGGAAACAGAAATTGAGACCCCGGAAAAATATAAAATTACTGACAATTTAAAAGATATGGGTTTACTGCTAGAAAAACTGTTAACCAAGGAGTTAAAAATCAAATGGGAGGTTTTCACCATGAAAAATATTTAAGTGATCAAATAACCCCTAGGGGACTCCGATTTACAAAATACCCCACATTTGATCAGGATGACAAAAGGTTCATGGATATATGGGAAAGGGCCTTAGAGTCTTTCTCAATAACCATGATGCAAATCATAGTAGATCAAAGAAAAATAAATTTAGAGGTCCTGGATAAAATTATTAAAGAAATTAAAGTCAAATTAGAACCCTATATTGGAACCAGGGACTTTGAATTAATTTCTGATCCTATTATTGAGAAATTGGATAAATTAGAGACTATCATTATCACCAATAAAAAGAAAAAATACCAACGAGATATTAATGATTATGCCACCAACAATGTTAGGAAAAAACCAAAAAATGATCCTAACCAAAGAGAGTCCAGATCAGGAGAAAGAAGTAGACAAAAGGAGAGGGAACCTTTTTCCAACAACTATGTTCCCAAACGAACAAGAACTAAATCCCCAATAAGACAAAACTCCAGGTCAGAATGGAGGGAGGTAAAAAGAACGAGACGTAGCGAAAGAACAAATCATTATGACTACCCTTTAAAATCTGATACTCGTGTGATCCCCCAGGAGTATGATTACAAAAGAAGGAACCAATACAAACATAATTCTGATCAAGGTTATCGTTTTTCTAGTAGAGAAAGTAGGAGAATCCCAACATCTAACCGATTTGAACCCCTGAATCAAATAGAAAAACAAAGAAATGCTCCTTTTTTAGAGGAGCGTTGGGACGAACCCCTAGACAAAACCCCACTCCCTACAAAAAGGAGATATCGAGAAGTAGAAGAAGGGGAAATAGAGGAGGAAAAAGACTGGAGAGACCCAAGAGGAAAAGTGATGAGGAGGTAAAAATCTTCAATCTTTCCGAAAAAGTTTTAAATTGTGACCAAATAAAAATCCTAGGAAAAGGTTTTAAGTTCGTTCCTAGCTGTAATATTGACCAATTCGAAGCTTACACAGACATAAATCGCTTTATGCGAAAATTGTGTATAAAAAAATTCTTTGATAGAAAACCACAGGTGGAAAATGTGACTAGTGGAGTAACAGGAAACATTGTACATACCGAATTAAAAGCCCCTTCCACCTTTTACCCCATCCATCTAAAATCTAATGCCATGAAGGTCTTTGAAAAAGCATGCACCAAAGACATTAGAAAGATAAAAATAAACAAAAGGAATAATCTCACGAAATCAGAAGTAGTGGCACTACAAGATTTAAGAAAAGATTCAGAGATTGTAATCAAGCCAGCGGATAAGGGGGGGGGGGGTGGTAGTTATGGACAGGGCCAAATACATTACGGAAATTAATCGGCAGTTGGAAGATAAAGACACCTATGTCAAATTAAATAAAAATCCCCAACAAGATATCCAAAAGATTTTTTTGGAATATCTAGATAAAGGCTTTCTAAAAGAAATTTTAACTAAGAAAGAGTATGACTATTTAAACATAAAATCTCCAAAAATCCCTGTAATTTACATATTACCAAAACTCCATAAAGATGTGAATAACCCCCCAGGGAGACCCATTGTCTCTGGAGTGGGTTCACTTCTTTCGAATCTGTCTAAATATATAGATACGATTCTCCAACCCTTAGTGAAGGAAAACCCCTCATACCTGAAAGACTCTATGAGCCTATTACAAATACTTAAGAACTTTAGGTGGGAAAGTGACTTCGCATTCATTACGTGCGACGTCACTAGCCTATATACCTGTATAGATCACGACATTGGATGTCGAGCCAATTACTCCTTTCTGGAAACATCCGGGTTGTACCCCAAGGAACAAATAGACTTTGTGATGGAAGGAATTTCGTTAATCCTTCGGAACAATTTCTTTTGGTTCGAGGGGGAGTACTATCTGCAACGTCGGGGGACCGCTATGGGGACCAGATTCGCACCCAGTTATGCTAATTTATTTATGGCTTTTTGGGAAAATTCTTTTGTTTATTCCCAGCACGACTGGAGTGCGAATCTGGTCCTCTATAGGAGGTATATAGACGACATTTTCATTATTTGGAGGGGGGATCATTCCACCTTTTTGGATTATTTCGACTTCTTGAATTCTAATGAGTGGAATGTTAAGCTCACTCAGGAATATAGCCAGCAGAAAATCCATTTTTTGGATTTAGAGATCTCAGCTACAGGGAATAGTATTGACACATGCACCTTCTTTAAGCCGGTTGATGTGAACAGATATATCCACAAAAAAAGTTGTCATTTCCGTCCATGGTTAGAGAGCATACCGAAGGGTCAATTCTTACGCATGAGACGGAACTGTACAAAAATAGAAACCTTTGATCTCCAATCCCGAATTCTAAAAGAACAATTTCTAATGAAAGGATATTGTAACGAACTTTTAGATCAGGAGATAGAATTGGTTAGAAATATGGAAAGGAACACTCTACTAGAATATAAATCTAAAACCATATCAGAGGAAAAACAAGATAAAATACCTATCATCTGCAATTATAGTCAAGATCACAGAGAGCTTAAAAAAATCTTTAATAAACATTGGTATATCCTCCAACAGGATGAAGAAATCCTACCATACCTTGATGATAAACCCAAATTGATTTTTAGAGGGGCGCAAAATCTAAGACAGAAATTAACCTCGAGTTATTTAGAAGCTCCCAAATTGAAAGAAAATTTTCTAACTATCAATAAATCCCTACAGAAAGGTTTTCACTATTGTGGGGAGTGTATGGGCTGTAGGAACCACCAGAGTAAACCGAAGAAAGTAGAGGCTTTTCACTCTAATTGGCTCTGATAATTTTAAAATTAATTCATTTATGACCTGTCACACTAAGAATGTGGTGTACTTGCTCACGTGTCCTTGTGGACTCCAATATGTGGGGAAAACTTCAAGAAACTTAAAGACAAGGATACGTGAGCACATCTACAATATAAGGAGAGGCTTTTTAAAACATAGTGTTTCTGCACATTTTTTAAATGTACATGGTGGAAACCCTGCGGGGCTCAGTTTTTTTGGGATCCAAGCCATTAAACCCCATTGGAGGGGAGGTCATCTCGAGTCCGCATTGAGCCGCTGTGAGATGAGGTGGATCTTTGATCTAGGAACACTGACCCCGGGCGGGCTCAATGTGGACTTTGAGATGGCAGCCCTTATCTAATAAGTTCAGCCCAGATTATAGGGGTTATATATATTTTTTATATTTTTAAATATTTCTCATATCCATCTTTTTGTTATATGGAAGGATTTCCTTCTTTTAAAAAAAAAAAAAAAAAAAAAAAAAAGTATATTTTTGCTTTTTTCGAGAAAGGGTTATATTGTTTTAACCCCTCCCTTTCTTATTACCGATAAGCTTAATTTTTTCGGTTCCAATAAGGATAATTTTAATGTTTCTTATTTTCCTTTTTCTAGTATTTTCTCCTAATATTGTAGAGTATAATATATATGTTACCAGCTTTGTAAGCGGATTTCTACAATATGTATGTTATAGTTTTGCCTGATCTATTCTCCCTCATCTAAGTATAGTTCGCTAGTACAATGCCAGGTACCAAAATGGCGTCCGTAAGCATAAACATCCAGGTTGAAGGATGCCAGACGGGCGGAAGCGTGATGACGTCATATGACGCAAATTGAGCCGGCGGACCCGGAAGTGACATCACAACCCGGAAGTAACACGAACTTTTACCCGCGAAAATCAACAACTCCGGATGTATTTAAAGAAATCAGAGGGACTTGTATGTTATGCACCTTTGAAGAAGACTGAAAAGTCGAAACGCGTAGTGCTTTGTCATTTTATTTGTTTAAATAGTATTCTGAATAAATCCTTTTTACACCTTACCATTTGGTTTCTTTGGTGTGATTGGAAGAGTACTAAGAGGAGGAGGGAGCTGATCCTGGAGCTGATCCTGTTGGAACATACAGCATACAGAGATTTTGATGAGCCCATACAGTCAGAGCCTGCTACAATAGGCTCTGTTTATCGTGAGTGACCCAAACCACCATTATTGATTTTATTTTTCCTCATACAGTATTATGCTATGTGCAATCTGTTTTTGTTTTTCTAGATTGACTTGATTTGACTATCAGCAGTAAGACCTTCCTTGTACAGACATAAGTATTTGAAATATTTTATGTATATATAGCACCCCCCTTTCTATGTTTTGTTTTTTGTATCCATTTGTATAGTGCCTTTGGGTGATTTTTAGGCACTTGGGGGTAGTTGCTGTGGTTTCACCTTTATAACAGTATTAATAGCGCCAATCCACCCACAGATATTTTCTTGGAAAGTATCTATTTTTGTCCACTAGCAGTTCAATCACCAGGGTGTGGGCAGCTTAAGTCACAATGGCCATTTTTGAGAAAAGAACTAAGTTGCAGAAATGGTCAGAAGAGATTTTCCAGGAAACAGAAATTGAGACCCCGGAAAAATATAAAATTACTGACAATTTAAAAGATATGGGTTTACTGCTAGAAAAACTGTTAACCAAGGAGTTAAAAATCAAATGGGAGGTTTTCACCATGAAAAATATTTAAGTGATCAAATAACCCCTAGGGGACTCCGATTTACAAAATACCCCACATTTGATCAGGATGACAAAAGGTTCATGGATATATGGGAAAGGGCCTTAGAGTCTTTCTCAATAACCATGATGCAAATCATAGTAGATCAAAGAAAAATAAATTTAGAGGTCCTGGATAAAATTATTAAAGAAATTAAAGTCAAATTAGAACCCTATATTGGAACCAGGGACTTTGAATTAATTTCTGATCCTATTATTGAGAAATTGGATAAATTAGAGACTATCATTATCACCAATAAAAAGAAAAAATACCAACGAGATATTAATGATTATGCCACCAACAATGTTAGAAAAAAACCAAAAAATGATCCTAACCAAAGAGAGTCCAGATCAGGAGAAAGAAGTAGACAAAAGGAGAGGGAACCTTTTTCCAACAACTATGTTCCCAAACGAACAAGAACTAAATCCCCAATAAGACAAAACTCCAGGTCAGAATGGAGGGAGGTAAAAAGAACGAGACGTAGCGAAAGAACAAATCATTATGACTACCCTTTAAAATCTGATACTCGTGTGATCCCCCAGGAGTATGATTACAAAAGAAGGAACCAATACAAACATAATTCTGATCAAGGTTATCGTTTTTCTAGTAGAGAAAGTAGGAGAATCCCAACATCTAACCGATTTGAACCCCTGAATCAAATAGAAAAACAAAGAAATGCTCCTTTTTTAGAGGAGCGTTGGGACGAACCCCTAGACAAAACCCCACTCCCTACAAAAAGGAGATATCGAGAAGTAGAAGAAGGGGAAATAGAGGAGGAAAAAGACTGGAGAGACCCAAGAGGAAAAGTGATGAGGAGGTAAAAATCTTCAATCTTTCCGAAAAAGTTTTAAATTGTGACCAAATAAAAATCCTAGGAAAAGGTTTTAAGTTCGTTCCTAGCTGTAATATTGACCAATTCGAAGCTTACACAGACATAAATCGCTTTATGCGAAAATTGTGTATAAAAAAATTCTTTGATAGAAAACCACAGGTGGAAAATGTGACTAGTGGAGTAACAGGAAACATTGTACATACCGAATTAAAAGCCCCTTCCACCTTTTACCCCATCCATCTAAAATCTAATGCCATGAAGGTCTTTGAAAAAGCATGCACCAAAGACATTAGAAAGATAAAAATAAACAAAAGGAATAATCTCACGAAATCAGAAGTAGTGGCACTACAAGATTTAAGAAAAGATTCAGAGATTGTAATCAAGCCAGCGGATAAGGGGGGGGGGGTGGTAGTTATGGACAGGGCCAAATACATTACGGAAATTAATCGGCAGTTGGAAGATAAAGACACCTATGTCAAATTAAATAAAAATCCCCAACAAGATATCCAAAAGATTTTTTTGGAATATCTAGATAAAGGCTTTCTAAAAGAAATTTTAACTAAGAAAGAGTATGACTATTTAAACATAAAATCTCCAAAAATCCCTGTAATTTACATATTACCAAAACTCCATAAAGATGTGAATAACCCCCCAGGGAGACCCATTGTCTCTGGAGTGGGTTCACTTCTTTCGAATCTGTCTAAATATATAGATACGATTCTCCAACCCTTAGTGAAGGAAAACCCCTCATACCTGAAAGACTCTATGAGCCTATTACAAATACTTAAGAACTTTAGGTGGGAAAGTGACTTCGCATTCATTACGTGCGACGTCACTAGCCTATATACCTGTATAGATCACGACATTGGATGTCGAGCCAATTACTCCTTTCTGGAAACATCCGGGTTGTACCCCAAGGAACAAATAGACTTTGTGATGGAAGGAATTTCGTTAATCCTTCGGAACAATTTCTTTTGGTTCGAGGGGGAGTACTATCTGCAACGTCGGGGGACCGCTATGGGGACCAGATTCGCACCCAGTTATGCTAATTTATTTATGGCTTTTTGGGAAAATTCTTTTGTTTATTCCCAGCACGACTGGAGTGCGAATCTGGTCCTCTATAGGAGGTATATAGACGACATTTTCATTATTTGGAGGGGGGATCATTCCACCTTTTTGGATTATTTCGACTTCTTGAATTCTAATGAGTGGAATGTTAAGCTCACTCAGGAATATAGCCAGCAGAAAATCCATTTTTTGGATTTAGAGATCTCAGCTACAGGGAATAGTATTGACACATGCACCTTCTTTAAGCCGGTTGATGTGAACGGATATATCCACAAAAAAAGTTGTCATTTCCGTCCATGGTTAGAGAGCATACCGAAGGGTCAATTCTTACGCATGAGACGGAACTGTACAAAAATAGAAACCTTTGATCTCCAATCCCGAATTCTAAAAGAACAATTTCTAATGAAAGGATATTGTAACGAACTTTTAGATCAGGAGATAGAATTGGTTAGAAATATGGAAAGGAACACTCTACTAGAATATAAATCTAAAACCATATCAGAGGAAAAACAAGATAAAATACCTATCATCTGCAATTATAGTCAAGATCACAGAGAGCTTAAAAAAATCTTTAATAAACATTGGTATATCCTCCAACAGGATGAAGAAATCCTACCATACCTTGATGATAAACCCAAATTGATTTTTAGAGGGGCGCAAAATCTAAGACAGAAATTAACCTCGAGTTATTTAGAAGCTCCCAAATTGAAAGAAAATTTTCTAACTATCAATAAATCCCTACAGAAAGGTTTTCACTATTGTGGGGAGTGTATGGGCTGTAGGAACCACCAGAGTAAACCGAAGAAAGTAGAGGCTTTTCACTCTAAGATTGGCTCTGTTAATTTTAAAATTAATTCATTTATGACCTGTCACACTAAGAATGTGGTGTACTTGCTCACGTGTCCTTGTGGACTCCAATATGTGGGGAAAACTTCAAGAAACTTAAAGACAAGGATACGTGAGCACATCTACAATATAAGGAGAGGCTTTTTAAAACATAGTGTTTCTGCACATTTTTTAAATGTACATGGTGGAAACCCTGCGGGGCTCAGTTTTTTTGGGATCCAAGCCATTAAACCCCATTGGAGGGGAGGTCATCTCGAGTCCGCATTGAGCCGCTGTGAGATGAGGTGGATCTTTGATCTAGGAACACTGACCCCGGGCGGGCTCAATGTGGACTTTGAGATGGCAGCCCTTATCTAATAAGTTCAGCCCAGATTATAGGGGTTATATATATTTTTTATATTTTTAAATATTTCTCATATCCATCTTTTTGTTATATGGAAGGATTTCCTTCTTTAAAAAAAAAAAAAAAAAAAAAAAAAAAGTATATTTTTGCTTTTTTCGAGAAAGGGTTATATTGTTTTAACCCCTCCCTTTCTTATTACCGATAAGCTTAATCTTTTCGGTTCCAATAAGGATAATTTTAATGTTTCTTATTTTCCTTTTTCTAGTATTTTCTCCTAATATTGTAGAGTATAATATATATGTTACCAGCTTTGTAAGCGGATTTCTACAATATGTATGTTATAGTTTTGCCTGATCTATTCTCCCTCATCTAAGTATAGTTCGCTAGTACAATGCCAGGTACCAAAATGGCGTCCGTAAGCATAAACATCCAGGTTGAAGGATGCCAGACGGGCGGAAGCGTGATGACGTCATATGACGCAAATTGAGCCGGCGGACCCGGAAGTGACATCACAACCCGGAAGTAACACGAACTTTTACCCGCGAAAATCAACAACTCCGGATGTATTTAAAGAAATCAGAGGGACTTGTATGTTATGCACCTTTGAAGAAGACTGAAAAGTCGAAACGCGTAGTGCTTTGTCATTTTATTTGTTTAAATAGTATTCTGAATAAATCCTTTTTACACCTTACCATTTGGTTTCTTTGGTGTGATCGGAAGAGTACTAAGAGGAGGAGGGAGCTGATCCTGGAGCTGATCCTGTTGGAACATACAGCATACAGAGATTTTGATGAGCCCATACAGTCAGAGCCTGCTACAATAGGCTCTGTTTATCGTGAGTGACCCAAACCACCATTATTGATTTTATTTTTCCTCATACAGTATTATGCTATGTGCAATCTGTTTTTGTTTTTCTAGATTGACTTGATTTGACTATCAGCAGTAAGACCTTCCTTGTACAGACATAAGTATTTGAAATATTTTATGTATATATAGCACCCCCCTTTCTATGTTTTGTTTTTTGTATCCATTTGTATAGTGCCTTTGGGTGATTTTTAGGCACTTGGGGGTAGTTGCTGTGGTTTCACCTTTATAACAGTATTAATAGCGCCAATCCACCCACAGATATTTTCTTGGAAAGTATCTATTTTTGTCCACATTGCATTTGGGCAAGTTGACACATGTGCCGTGCATGGCACATGTGTGTAATCTGATCGTACAACACTTTGTGCATAAGTACCCAGGCTTACAGGACGTCCTGAAGCAGGCCAGGATGGTGTGTGGCCATTTCAGGCGTTCCTACACGGCCATGGCGCACTTTTCCGATATCCAGCGGCGAAACAACATGCCAGTGAGGCGCTTGATTTGCGACAGCCCGACACATTGGAATTCAACACTCCTAATGTTCGACCTCCTGCTCCAACAAGAAAAAGCCGTTAACGAGTATTTGTATGACCGGGGTGCTAGGACAGCCTCTGCGGAGCTGGGAATTTTTTTGCCACGTTACTGGACGCTCATGCGCAATGCCTGTAGGCTCATGCGTCCTTTTGAGGAGGTGACAAACCTAGTCAGTCGCACCGAAGGCACCATCAGCGACATCATACTATTTGTTTTCTTCCTGGAGCGTGCCCTGCGAAGAGTGCTGGATCAGGCCGTAGATGAGCGTGAAGAGGAAGAGTTGTGGTCACCATCACCACCAGAAACAGCCTTATCAGAATCGCTTGCTGGACCTGCGGCAACGCTGGAAGAGGATTGTGAGGAAGAGGAGTCAGAGGAGGAATGTGGCTTTGAGGAGGAGGAGGAAGACCAACCACAACAGGCATCCCAGGGTGCTCATTGTCACCTGTCTGGTACCCGTGGTGTTGTACGTGGCTGGGGGGAAGAGCATACCTTCAGAGAGATCACTGAGGACGAGGAACAGGACATGAGTAGCTCGGCATCCAACCTTGTGCAAATTTGGTCTTTCATGCTGTCGTGCCTGTTCAGGGACCCTCGTATAAAAAGGCTGAAGGAGAACGACCTGTACTGGGTGTCCACGCTACTAGACCCCCGGTATAAGCAGAAAGTGCCTGAAATGTTACCGAATTACGGCAAGTCGGAAAGTATTCAGCAGTTCCAAAATCAATTAAAAAGTATGCTTTACACAGCGTATAAGGGTGATGTCACAGCACAACGGGAATCTAACAGGGGAAAAGGTGAAAGTAATCCTCCTCCTCCCACGACCACGCCGGCAAGGACAGGACGCTTTACAGACGTGTTGTTGATGGAGGACATGCAGAGCTTTTTAAGTCCTACGCATCGCCACAGCCCTTCGGGGTCCACCCTCAGAGAACGACTCGACCGACAGGTAGCAGACTACCTCGCCTTAACTGCAGATATCGACACTCTGAGGATGAAACCTTTAGTACTACTTGGTGTGCAGGCTTTACCTGTGGCCTGAGCTATCCCAATTTGCGATAGAACTTCTGGCCTGCCCCGCTTCAAGTGTCCTGTCAGAAAGGACCTTCAGTGCAGCAGGAGGTATTGTCACTGAGAAGAGAAGTTGCCTAGGTCAAAAAAGTCTAGATTACCTCACCTTTATTAAGATGAAGGAGGGATGAATCCCGAAGGGACTGACAGTGGGCGATACATTCGACTGATGATGAGGGGGACTACTTAACACACCACTCCTCTCTGGTGTCACATTAGATTACACGCGCAGTGCCCCAAATTTGAAGTAGGAGGACCGACCAAGCATCTTTCTCCATCTCCCACTTCCTAAAATCGATGCCTTATATACACGTCCCCTGATAGGGGACGTAACAGGGATTAAACTGATAGGAGTAGTGTGTTAAGTAGTACTATTCTTATCTGGTGGCACATTAGATTGCACGCGCAGTGCCCCAAATTTGAAGTAGGAGGACCGACCAAGCATCTTTTTCCATCTCCCGCTTCCTGGAGGAAGAGAGACCTTCAATGACATCAGTGAGGACAAGTAATGGGACATGCCTAGCTTGGTATCCAACCTTGTGCAAATGGGGAGTTTGCAGTTGTGCAAATGGACTGTTAAACGGGGAGTTTGGTCTGTCACTGTGAAGCGGGCGTAACCCTTACACTACCTGATCGATACAACATCATACCTGATGTTTTAAAGCACGTTATTTCAAACAATTTAGGAATGGTAGGTGATTTATGCCTTTATGGATTAAAACCAGACTCTGCATCAACTATGTAATTTTCCATGGGAGTTTTGCCATGGATCCCCCTCCGGCATGCCACAGTCCAGGTGTTAGTGCCATTGAAACAACTTTTTAATCACTATTGTGGCCAGAAAGAGTCCCTGTGGGTTTTAAAATTCGCCTGCCCATTGATGTCTATGGCGGTTCGCTCGGTTCGCCCGTTCTCGGACATTTGCGGAAGTTCACGTTCGCCATTCGCGAACCGAAATTTTTATGTCCGCGACATCACTAGTTATTTTACTTTTTTTTTTTTTCTTTTTCAATAATAGACCTCTGCAAGTCACTCCGTCTGGGTACACTGTTAGCCACCCTCCCTCTTCTGGGCACACTACCCATAGTTTAAACACTTGCTGAGCTCCAGCACTTATGACACCTCGCTTACTACCTCCACTTGGTCACATATGAGAGACCCACAGAGCTTTACTACTAATCACACTCGTGATCTCTGCGCAAGCTTTGGTGCACTCCCACTGCATGGCTTACCGTATGAGTAAGGATCTTACAAAATTTCCACCTGATTATCATTTTTTTATACCTCATCATTACAATACTTTTTAGACCAAGCCCTTGCCTTTTATTTCACTCATCCATATTATTTTAAAACTGAGCAAGTGTTTCGTGATATAAAAGATAAAAATGTGTGGTTCTATTCCGGCACCTTTCTGCTTCACTAAACCTTCACCCATGTAAACATTTTCATATAGGGGCTGCATTGGACATACATATTCCAGTCTGCAGCCAAGCTTAGTGGAAATTGTGTTAGCAGCTATTAACCTTAATTCAGTTCTGCTTTCTCATTAATGATTTGCCAAGAGAGGGGCTGGGAAGACAGAGACTCTGAGATGTTCCTTTTCAGCACCTCTCCTGGCAAATCAAGGGATATGTCCTGTACTTTGTATTTTTCAGTGTCCGTAAAACCGCATATTGTAAATTTAAAGGGATACCCCAAGCACATTGCCCACTACACTGATTTAAAGTGGCCATGGTGCCTGGAATCTGTATGTGCAGCGCTTCACTATTAAATGCTAAGCATGCACAGACCCCTCTGCTGCCAGATTAACCCCTCTGCTCCACTTCCAGCAGCATCATTAGCCAGCACAAGAGTTCCGGGTAGCTAACGTGCATTCTGTGCAAATTTGGCATCTCTTAGCACATACAGCACTCCAGCGACAGGCAGCTAATGGTTGTACCACCCCGCCTGCATGCTGCTTATGTCCTCCAGCCAGCTCTGCATGCTGAGGCTAATAGGATGGCCTGGCTTCGGTACGTAAGTTTTAGCTATTTTTTTTAATATCTGGGGGTGAAATGGGACCAGCCCAGCAAGGGTTACTGTAACCAAAAACAGTTTCTGAGCTCTGCAGGCCTTTGGACTTCACTCAAAGTGTAGAAACATCTCCAAGATGATCCAGAGAAATGGGATGCATCGCGGGATGATACATTTCACAGCAAAGGGTCTGAATACTATATGTCAATGTGTATTTTGCTTTGTCACTGTGGGATATTGCTCACGTTGCCTAGAGGGATATTGGCTATACCTCACTGATGATACCTTACAACGTTGAAAGATCATTTGGGGTTGCCGTATCTCTCGTGCAGACGGATCTGGACTACCCGTACGGGTGGGACCAGTCTGATATGCTTCACATATGTTCTCTCTGTAATGGCACAAGGTGAGCTAAAACCAGCTTGGGATCTGAGCGGGTACCCACCGAAGGGCAGGCTAATTGAGCTGTTGTCCATTCTCACCTCTCTTGCTACTTGTTTTTCTCTCCTGGGATATTGAGCACAGCAGATTGATGTGAAAAAAAAATGTATTCACACTATTATAGCGCAAGACTGCTAGATAGAAAATGTGAAAAAACAAAGGGGTTTAAACATTTCTGAATGCCAACTGTATATACATAGATAATATGTATGTATAGATTTGTGTGTATATATATATATATATATATATATATGTGTGTGTGTGTGTGTTTATATTTTCCAGGAACATTTGAAAAACTGAAAAGATGATGTTTTCTCATTTAAATAATGTTATGTAGATTATGCACATGAAATTTTTTTTTTACCCTTTCAGTCAATTCTATCCAAAGTCGCAGCGAATCTGCCCATCGCTACTTAAGATACAATAGTGAGTGCCATGTCACAGGTTTACTCACCAAAGCCATTAATCATAGCCGAACAATTTTTTTTTTTCATCAGCGAAATCCGGATGAAAGGATGTCAGTAGCTCAATTTGTTAACACTTTGAAGAAGTTGGCAGAAATATTGTGATTTTGGCCAAGCAATCCAAAAGAGATTGCTATCAGAAGCAGATTTGACCTTCAGAGAGACAGTAGAGGTAGGAATACCATGGCAACGACAGACAGTCATTCAGGGAAGCAAGCCGTTACATGTGCCATGCATTCAATTGCACTTCATTGTGATTATAATTGTATTCATAGTTTGTCTTGATACAAGTCTGCTTAGTTATGATTTAGATGGAGTGCTACAGTAAGTAAAACAATCACTCAAAGCTCCCAAACATCATAAAGACCAAGGCACAAAGTGATACAGTAACTTTGTCAAGGCCACATGTTGTTGGAAGCCTTGTTGCAATAAAGATTTCTTTATAAGATGAGTTGACACAGTGATAATGGGCATTCAAAGTTGTCAATGGAACTGAGGAACAATCCTTTGTACAGTTTTTCTTTTCTTCTTGAATATTATTTTTGAGTAAAGTACTAAAATGTAAGTTCACCTTGAGGTAAGGGAATTAAAGGGACTCTCCAGACCCCTAAAGCCCTTTAGCTTGCTGAAGTTCTTTTATGTAAGAATGTGTCCCCTTTTTTTCACTTTCCAACATATCATATTTCAATAGAAATTGACACTCTTATAAATCAACCTTGTTACACCCCCTCGACTGTCAATCAGGCAACCAATCATGTAATTTCCTGTTTGTTAAACTCAGTGAAAACTCAAGAGGCAGCAATTGACGATTGCTAGCTTTAGTGTACTCATAATCTTAATTTTAATAAAGACAGGAGACGAATATTTTGCATAATCTTTCTTTACTCACTCCATGGCAGAAAATAAAAGCATACGAAACTGAGAACCAATCAAACATAAGCAGTCACTATAAGAGGTGTGGCCAACAGCATCACTTTCTCTGAAAAACTGAAATATCACAAGTCCATAAGTTCATCTAAACAAAAGAAGTAACGTAGTAGGAGGTAACTAATACAGGAACCAGTAATCCCAAGGTCGACAACCAGGTAGAGACAAAAGTCCACAGTAAATTTGAATTAAGCTGAGAGAGTAACAAGTGTTAATGGAATGAAATAAACTGTATGTAGTGATTAACCTGACTGTGCTGTACTAGACATACGTATTGTAAAATTATAATATAAACCATTTCCCTTGGAACTAAATAACTAAACAGATCTGGAAAAATAACACCAAGAACTAAATCCCCTAACAGGTAAACATACCTACAATTTAAACAAAACAGTGAAATGTGAATAGCATCAGAGAAAACAGAAATAAGATTAACGAAATAATGTAACTTAAAGGGTGGGTAGAAATAAATGATAACAAGGGTGGGAAAATATTTGCCTGCTGTCCTTATTAAAATTTATATTATTAGTACACTAAAGCTATCATAATATTTCATTTTTATAACATGACAGAATGCTTCATATTTTGCAATTTCAATGCTTATATCGCAGAGAAAAAACGGGGTTCAACGAGGGACAAAAGTAGAAGGTCCAAAACGTTAATTTGCGTGTCCAATCCACCACACGTAGGATATCATAGAGCGAGGCGTCCGTTGATAGAGTGGAGGAGGCAGCAGCTCCTCGCACCGAATGTGTCCCAAAAGACTGGTCTATCCCTGCCGAAGATATGAGCCAACGGATCCTTCTGGCTAAGGTAGTAACTGAAACCGGACCGTAAGGTTGAACATAAGATATCAAAAGTTGACTGGAGGAGGGAGATCGCAGCATCACAGTAGCTTCCATATAGTAGCGTAGGGGGTTGACACAACGCAGAGTTGAGGGTCTGAAGGGAAGAATGGATAGAAAACCGAAGTAGAGTCTGATTTGGTGCGACGGGAGATGGGAAAGGTATCCCCTTCAGGGAACAAGGTGAAGGCATATGCATCAAAAGCACGAATGTCCGATACCCATCAGAAAGAGACCAAGCAGATGAGCAATTTAAACTTGGGCGTAAGTTGACATAGAGTGAGTCTGTCATTAGACGACCAGTTGCGCAAAAATTGAAGGACAACACTGAAGTCCAACAGCCATGTATATTTGGGACCTGAGGATGATGCAATCGAATGCCGATGAGACCGAACCACGTTAATGGAATGATCAGATTTCCCAGAGGTAAATAGCGATGAGAGAAAATTCAGTATCGAGGAGACAGGGGCAGTAAAGGGATTGAGGTTCCGTCCCAGACACCAATTGGATGAGGACTGCCAGGTTGAGAGGTAGAATCTTCTTGTCCTCAGCGCCCTGGAATCCCAGAGGAGGTCCTTAGCGTCCTGCGATAAGTCTCCGATGTGCCATGCACCCCAGAAAGCGTCCAAGACACCAAGAGGAGGTGGCCGTCCAGGATCATCGGATGCATTTGCCCTATCGGGTTCCTGAGGACTGACTGGTCGTTTGGCAAGAGGAGGGGATCCTCATAGAATAATTCCAGTTGACTCTGCCATAGGGGTATGAGTAGAGTCAGTGACACTTCCTGTCGGTGGATCTGGTATAGGGCGTGGTAGACAATAGTCAATAGTTTGTGAGATCCACCAGTGCCTGTGAGAGGGTGCCTCCAAGGCAGTTGATGTAACGTACCGCTGAGATATTGTCCATCCTGAGCAGGATGCAGCAATCAGATTTTCCTTTCGAAAGGCTGCGTACTGCGAATGAGCATGACAGAAGTTACAGGCAGTTGATGTGCATGGAAAGCTCTTGAGAAGTCCACACGCCTCCCGTGGCGGTCATGCCATCTGATTCCAAGATAAAATCTGGTTGAGTGCCAAATATGTCTCGACCCTTCCAAGCCTGCCAGAGGAAACGTAGGAAGGGACGACTCAGTTCATGTATGAGGATCGTAAGGTATGCGTCCTTCTGATCCAGGCACATGAACCAATTGCCGTCCTGAAGGAGGTGTATACCCTCCATTTTGAAGGGATAGTATACTACGTGGTTGTTTAGTTCTCGTGGGTTGATAACAGAGTGAAATTCTCAAGATTTCTTCTTGACCAAGAAGATGTTGCTGAGGAATCCACCTGGACCTGTGGCTGGTAGAATCGTGCCCTTTGAACACAGGTCTTGTAGTTCCCAGTCTATAAGTTGCTTGTCTGCAGAGGTGAATCTGAATGAACGAGGGGGTTGAAGCTGAACCGGAACATCCTCGAACTCTATCCGGTAGCCCAGCACGGTTTGCAGGATCCAATTGTCTGATGAAAGGTCTGCACAGTTCTGGAAAAAATTAGAAACACGGCCTGCTATCTGGGCAGTATGCAAAGCAAAAGTAAAGTTGTGACTTACCAGAGATGAATCTTGCACGGGAATGACCTCTTCCTCAGTCTGAGCCTCTGGAATAATGTAAGTGTTGGCCTCCAGGTAGAATGGCTGGAAGCCATGTTCAACCCATTTGCGAGGGTCCCTGCCACCACTGGCCATAAATGTCAACATGAGCTGATCAAATTCCGGAGTATAGGCCACTTTGTCGGCCAGCGTAGGGTGAGGGCATTCTGACCTGATCTCCTTGTTAAGGTGTTTACGGAGCCAAAAATGCATGAAACTAGCTAGGTGTACAGGGGGTGACCAGTCTCTGCAGCGGGGATGGCGGATGTTTCGTGGGTCGAATATATGTTGACCGCAGGCGTCCATGAAAACTTTGGTGTCATCTTGGTAGCCAGGATCACCGCCGGCCACCATGTCATCCTTTTGGGGCTCACCCAGAAATGTTTCCATAATGTAAACTGAGTCAGAGTTGGTTGTAGAGCCCAACGGACCCTCATCTGAGTCGGAAGCTTCCGCCAGCCACTAGTCCAGAATCAAGAGCGTATTTGGGGGCTCCAGCTCCTCATCAGAGAAGGGAAATTGCACAGGTCCCTAAACCAGTTGCACCATGGCTCTTCCGCACTTGAGAGGCACTTTGCTTTTGCCCTTCTTGACATTAGAACTTGTCCCCTTCCAGTGGCATTTAGTTGGGTATGAATTTGAGTCCTCCGAATCCACCCCATGATGGGCCCGCTTGGAGGCCATCTTAGCGGGGTCCTGGCCTGCGGGGAGCGCCTTGGAGAGCGCCTTCTCCATCGAGGCAGCCACTGCCGCGGCAGTCACAGCCTGAAGATTGACTGGGGCTTGCGACTCTGCCATGGCCAAAACAATAGCGTAAATGGAGCTCACCCTAGGACCGTCTTCAGTGGGCACGGCAATAACTGTGCTCTCAGAGACCGTGAAGTGGTTATGGTGAGGCACTAGGGCATAAGAGGCCTAGGGACCAGGGGGGAGGTATGTCACAAGTGTTATGAATGCCTGTATCAAATAGATGCCAACCAGTAGGCCAATATGATGAGAAGGCTATAAATCACTTGGGCTCACCCAGGAGTATCAGAACCTGCATGGGCAGGTCTGCTCAGCAGCACAATAAGGAGGCTCACCCCAAACCAGAATAAGGAATATCCCAACTGATATCAACACACCCAGGGCCGGCGCTACCATAAGGCGGCCCAGGCGGCCGCCTTAGGGCGCACCGGCCCTGGGGGCGCAAAATCAGGCTGACCGGAAGGAGGGAAGCGCACTGCGCTCCCCTCCAACCGACGACCTGTTGTAGCGTGGCCGAGCGCCCGGTTCTGCGGGCGCGCGAGGGAGCACTCTCCCATGTGTGCTTCCTCTTCAGCTCCCTCGCGCGCCGCATACTGATACCGGAGCCGGAAGATGACGTCATCTTCCGGCGCCGGCATCCCTACGCGGTGCGCGGGGAGCTGAAGAGGAAGCACACATGGGAGAGTGCTCCCTCGCGCCCGCCCGGGAGCCAGTCAGCAAGTCAGCCAGCCAGCCAGCTAGCTAGCTAGCCAGCCAGGGAGGGAGCCAGCCAGCCCAGGAGCCCAGCAGCACCACTGGACCCCAGGGAATCCCTTCAGCACTCCAAAAAGGTAAGGAGGCTGAGGGATTAAATTAAAAAAAAAAAACATGTGTTAGTGTGAGTGTTAGTGTGTGTGTGTGTCTGCTAGTGAGTGTCAGTGTGTGTGTTTGCTAGTGAGTGTCAGTGAGTGTGTCTGCTAGTGAGTGTCAGTGTGTGTCTGCTAGTGAGTGTCAGTGTGTGTCTGCTAGTGAGTGTCAGTGAGTGTGTCTGCTAGTGTGTCAGTGAGTGTGTCTGCTAGTGTGTCAGTGAGTGTGTCTGCTAGTGTGTCAGTGAGTGTGTCTGCTAGTGTGTCAGTGAGTGTGTCTGCTAGTGAGTGTCAGTGTGTGTCTGCTAGTGTGTCAGTGAGTGTGTCTGCTAGTGAGTGTCGGTGAGTGTGTCTGCTAGTGAGTGTCGGTGAGTGTGTCTGCTAGTGAGTGTCGGTGAGTGTGTCTGCTAGTGAGTGTCGGTGAGTGTGTCTGCTAGTGAGTGTCAGTGAGTGTGTCTGCTAGTGAGTGTCAGTGAGTGTGTTACTGTGTGTCTCTTACTGAGTGTGTTTGTGTGTGTATTAGTGAGTCTGTTTGATGTCTGTTAGTGAGTGTGTGTTTGTCAGTGAGGGTGTATGTTTTGTAAGTGAGTGTGTATGTATGTCTGTCGCTGAGTGTGTCTGTCAGTAAATGTGTGTGTCTGTTAGCTGGTGTGTATGCATCTGTTCGTGAGAGTGTGTGTGTGTCTTCAGCACTTACCTTTCTCTAGCGCCGGACTCCCTTGGCGCTGGGGATCCCTCCGCCTCTCAGCTCCAAATGCTCTTGCCGCGCACGCATTCAAACCGCCCATAGGAAAGCATTACTCAATGCTTTCCTATGGACGTTCAGTGTTTTAGAATAGCGGAAGCTCCTCTAGCGGCTGTCAGTGAGACATCCACTAGAGGCTGGATTAACCCTCGGTGAAACATAGCAGTTTCTCTGAAACTGGTATGTTTTCAGCTGCATTGGTTAAAACTAGAGGGACCTGACACCCAGACCACTTCATTGAGCTGATGTGATCTGGGTGTCTGTAGTGGTCCTTTAATTGTGTGTGCATCTGCATGCACTGGCGTACATACCGCGGTCGCAGGGGTCACAGCCCTGCAACCCCTGCGACCAGGTGCCCGCCGCCATGTGTTGGAGGGGGCGAGGATATGAATGACATCATATCCCTGCTCCCTGTGTACCACACAGCGCGGCTGGCGCCCTGTGATGGGGCTGGGCTGCAGGACAGGACTCCAAGGAGCCAGACAGCATGCATCCAGGGGACAAGATTGAACTGATGTAAGTATGTAATTGTGTATGTCTCTGTATGTATGTATGTATGTAGGTCTCTGTATGCCTGTATGTCTTTGTATGTATGTTTCTGTATGCATGTATGTGTCTGTATGTTTCTGTATACCTGTATGTCTCTGTATGTACAAATGTATGTGTCCGTATGCCTGTATGTCTCTGTATGTACAAATGTATGTGTCTGTATGCCTGTATGTCTCTGTATGTACAAATGTATGTGTCTGTATGCCTGTATGTCTTTGTACGTATGTGTCTGTATGCCTGTATGTCTCTGTATACCTGTATATATGTATGTGTCTGTATGACGGTATGTCTCTGTATGCGTGTATGTGTCTGTATGCCTGGATGTCTCTGTATGTATGTTTCTGTATGTCTGTCTATGTATGTATGTATGTATGTATGTGTCTGTATGACGGTATGCCTCTGTATGTATGTCTATATGCCTGCATGTATGTCTCTGTCTGTGTCTGTATGTCTCTGTATGATTATTTCTGTATTTGTATGAACCTTATTTTAAACGAGGGTGGGGGGCACCAAAATGCATCTTCGCCTGTGTAACTAAAAATCCTAGCACCGGTCCTGAACACACCCCAAGCAGGGTACCGACCTACAGCCTGGTCCCCGTATGAAGTTTGAGGAGCAAGGTGAAATCTGTAGAAATATATTGCTGAGAGAGAAAAAAAACTCCGTAGGAGGGGACTTAGGAGTACCTAAGAAGGCCACGCGGTTCTCGCAAGATTTTAGAGCCAAAATGGGAGTCATTGGGACCGGCCATGAAATCGCGGGAATCTGAAACTTCTCATACGTTCGGGAGACGAACGAGCGTTTGCCTGTTGAACGCAGGAACAACCCAGAGGGAAAGAGGACTGAACGAGTAAGTGTTTGGGAATTTTATGCGCAAACGCACACTAGTTAGTCCGAAAGCCGAAATAAGTCCTGAATGTTCGCACTAGGCAGGCGTTTGCAGGACAAAAGTTAAGTAGAAAACAGAGAACACACCTGAGAGATCGTGCGAGCGTGCCAGTCTCCAGACTGGCCGCAAATGGGAAGCCTAAGGGATATGTCCCGAGACCCAAATGAACAAAAGGCTGGCTGTGGGATGAGGAAGGGAAACCCTCAAGCCCCAAATCAAATCAAATAACTATAGAAAATATAGGAAAGTAGTTCAAGGTAAAAAAAAACTGAATACATAAAAAAAACAATAATACTAGAAAATAGCAAAGCTAGTAAAAGTACAAAGAGGAAACCACACTCAGTACTTATATTGTGATGGAGCAGCAAAGAAAAGGGAAGGGATGCTGTTGGTCACGCCTTACTGCTTATGTTTGATTGGTTCTCAGTTTCTTATGTTTTTTCTTTGTTGCTATGGAGGGAGTAAAGAAAGATTATGCACAATATGAAGCCTCCTGTCATGTTATAAAATTGCCCAGAGCACCTGCCTTGCAAAGACTTCTCATTGACCTGCTCATTGAGAAGTCTGTGATTGGACAGTCACAGAAAGTCTGGACTGGGGAAGAAGGGGAAGGGTTTCAAGCTGTTTTTACATTTGCCACAAATGAAAAAATGCATAATTAAATAAATGTATGTTTTAATTGGGGGTATATCTAATTAACAGTGATTTTATGTATGTATGTATTTATGTATTTATTTATTTGGGCAGTGGACTGCTCTGTTAAAGTGAAATATGGACTAGCAAGCTATAATCACTGTTGTCTGGTTAAAAGAGTTAAAAACGGTATGTTCCTGCCACAGTTCAGGCTGTTTACCAAAGCTGTAAAGTTGTTGATTACATTTTTTTAAGCGGGAATAGTGTTAAATAAATTATGAAGCCCCATAACACTTTTACAATTGCACGGTATTGTTTTCTTTAATCTATGAGTTTTTACCTCTGCTGATTGTGCTAATTACGGTTCATAAATTTCAGTCACATTGTTGTTTTAATGACGAATGTTGTTTCTTGACAACATGCAATAACGTAATTGATATACGATGAATCTTGAGAGAATCCAAATGTTCAGAAAAATGTTTTGATGCTTTTTTTTCTGGCTGTTTAAGATAATTAAACAGCTTGAAAGGAGGGGAAAGAAAGGTAAAAAAAAATAGTATATTGTGCAATATAGATATATAAATGCCACAATGGTATTAAATGCATGAGCATGGAATACTCATTAACTCTCACTTATTAGTTATTCCCGTTACTGTATATTAGTCTAAAACAAACCTTGTTGAATTTTTCTGCTAGCACTCAAAGGAATACTATTACGTTCGGAATCTGCAGATTAGTTTTATGTCCCCCTCTAATAAACATTCTTTAAGTTCTTCATTAACCTGAAACTTGTGTCTGGTGTGAATTACTTCAGGGAGCGTGCACGCACTGTTTCTTTAATTTGGCCAAGGGCAGATACACAAAATAATCAATTTATTGATTGATTTCCACTTCATTTGGCGCCTCAACGTGGGGCACCGGCTTTGCCGGTTTGGACGGCCGGAAACCAAGGACCGGAGCGGACCCCCAGAAAGTGGGACAACCGAAGCCTGATCACATCCAAAATACAGCCGTTGTCTGTATTCTCCTGTTTTGTGTCGGTCTGTCTCCGTGTCCATTTCCGGCTTCCAGAAAGCTACAAGACAGGTAAACTCTTACCCGGTGCCTCTTTAAACAAACCTGTCGATTGTCTATCTGCCTTTTGAGTGCTTGTATGCATGTGTGTGACGGCCGGTGTATGTGTTTTGCTTTTTTAATAATTTTAGCTTAACTGCCTAGCGGGCAGGGAACGCGACAGCCGGTAAAGGCTGGGCACCACCCTAGTGAGAGGGTTGGGGTATTTGTGACAGCCGGTAAAGGCTGGGGACCACCCTAGTGAGAGGGTTGGGGTATTTGTGACAGCCGGTAAAGGCTGGGGACCACCCTAGTGAGAGGGTTGGGGTATTTGTGACAGCCGGTAAAGGCTGGGGACCACCCTAGTAAGAGGGTTGGGGCATTTGTGACAGCCGGTGAAGGCTGGGGACCACCTGGTAAAGGGTGGGGTTATTGTATTATTACTGTGTTATTATTGACGACCCGGTGAAGCCTAGAGAAAGCTGGGATTGTTCGTGTACTGTCCTGACTGGATCAGGGGTTATTTGCTGTGTTTCACTGTTTTATGCACATTGCTCTAATATGTGGCCACATTACTTTCTGCTATTTTGTGGATCCTGTTCAATTGTTGCTATAGTGTGGGTACCCCAGGTGTGTGTGTGCGTTGTGTGGCTCGTCGTTGATTCCGGAATCTGTGCACATCTCTATATCTGTGATTTCTGTAAATGTTTTTTTGATTAGCCTCTCCACGTTCATCTTTTCACTTGTTCTCTACCTCTCCTGTACTTGCTGCCCAGAGCTGTGTTAGTCACCCACGCTCAGCCGCTCCAGTCCGTGACCACCACCTCGGGTGGGCTGACCCCCGTAACTAGTCTACGTTTAGGGAAGACGCACGGGACTCAGGTCCTCGTGGCAGTCAAGCACTGTAGACTCTTCTTCTTCTCTCTCCCTCTGTCCCTATCACGTGGAGCTCTTTGTTTGGTTAAAATAGGACAAGAACATGCTAGACCTTCAAAGGTTATTTGGCTTGTGATATTGTTAAAGAGAGGGCAGGAGAAGAAGCTATGCTGAAAATGAAGAAGTTGGCAAAGATTTCTGGTTTTCAAATGTCACCCAGTGACCTTATTCATATTGTATTGTGATGATTGCTTAATTGTAGTTATATTGTGTGTGGTGTATTTACATCTGTGCGTGTGTAGTGCAGTCTGTATATTGTGTCTTCATCTGTTTATGTGCCTCTTTGCTTGCAATAATTGTAACGTATAAGTCTCTGTCCTTCTGTCTTGTTGCTTTACGGCGCTCACATGGTTAACCTTCATGCCTGCAGTTTCTCTCGTTTCTCTCTCTCCCTTTTTTGCACTCTGTCTCAATTTCTCTCCCCCCTCCCTCTCTTGCTTTCTGTGATGTACAGGTTTAGGGGGGGAGTGACATGCCTGCATTCAGTGGAGAATGTGGCAGGTCTGTGTTCAGTGAAGTTATTCAGAGCTACTGATAAGAGTTAGAAATGGGATTTTTTCTAGAAAATATTCTAATTGTGTATATTGTTATATACATAGACGGTGATAGGATGGTTACGGAGTGATGTGTCGTATAGAGGTTTCTAGGGTTTGTATATATTATTATTATTATTATTATTATTATTATTGCCATTTATATGGCGCCAACAGATTCCGTAGCGCTTTGTAAATATATATATATTGTGTTTTGTGATAAGGCAGTGAGGATTGTAGGGGAGACTAGCTCACAAGAATGCATTCCACTTTTCTGAGGCGCTGTATTTTCTTTCACGGTGTAAAGTATCTCCTCCGAGACTGGTGTATAAGGCAGAGAGGGGTTGATTACGGAGTTTAGGAAGGTGAAGCTGATACAATAATAGAGGAATATTTGGACATGTTAAGTGTAAAATGTGTAATTTATTCCTTTTACGTACGTAATCCATACATTTAGTGCTGTTCATTGAATTGTCTTTTTTTTAACCCTACATTTTACACCAAAAAAGTTCCTCTCAGCAAAGGATTTGGACGTAGCTTAAGCACTTACTGTTGGACAGCCCAAGGCATTCCTAGCACCATAAATTCTAGAACCAGCTGTAGTAGTGATGGTGCTTAGACTGACAGTTTAATGCTCAGATTAAACTAAACCATATCTTTACTTATTAAGGCAATTTTAAAGTATGGTATAGTTTAATTTGATCATACATATGGCCTTTATATTAAAAATGCTGCCTTATAATTTGTACATAAATTAATTGCAGTGCAGTTGGAGAATTTTCCTGGTGTGTCTGTGCAATTTTCTTCACCACTATCCCTGTGTATAAACTTCCTGTGTGGGTCATGATAAGAAATTATATTGTCATTGGGCAGTATGACTGTGCGACTAAGCCGAAGAACCACAGTATGGAAACAAATAACCTTAGATTTACGAGAACTTGTCGTCCACGCACTGCCGATCTGTCCTAGGCAGTGCTTCACATGGCTTGCAATGCATTTCACATTTAACTTCCTGAGGAGAAGAAATGATCAGGAGATATTTGCAAAATGTGTCTCTCTCTTCTAGATCAGGACAGAGCAAGGTAGACTTGCTTTGACAATGTTAGAAAGAAGATCTTGCACAACTTACTTGGTTTGCTTTCTTACTGCTCTCCTGTTTGCCTTTTAAGTAAAACTGAGGCACATGAGCAGTCACTAACCTCTAACTGATGTAATTTTTCTATGTTTATCTCAGAATCAGATCAGAATCAAGCCCAGTGTGAGGTCACACATACCATGGTATGTGTAATTTGGTATGATTAGAATGTGTTACATTATAGCTCTTGGCAGGCACAGACACATGTGACCAACATAAGAATTTGACTCATAACAACACTCTGGTTGCTTTCAATTTGAAAAGAAACCAATCAGTGTTATGAGTCAAATTACACAGCATGGGAAAATTCCAAAGAACTTTCCCACGCTGTGTAAAATGACACAGAGCACTCTGATTTCAAGCTAACCAATCAGAGTGCTGTGACAGGTAAATGTAGAGACTTACCTGTCAGTCTCTTCATTAACCTGTCAGAACACTCTGATTGGTTGGCTTAAACCAACCAATCAGAGCACTCTGAGCCTAATTGCAAGGCTTGGGAAGGCTTTATAAGCCTTTCCCTGCCCTGTGGAGCTCATTCTGCACCTAGTCCTTCATGGGTGAAGGATTATTTTTTACCGTCTTTTTTAATTTAAACAGTTGCGACGTGTATTATGTATTTTTAGTTTTTTGGGGGCTGAAGAAAGAAAAGAAGAAATCAAATGGTAAGTATGACATTTTATTTCACAGGGTTAGTTTATTGCCCCCTCCCCTTATTATTATTAGGGTGAGGGGGGTAGGTAGTGTATTTTTATTGGGGAGGAGTGACTAGGGGCTTGGGGCCCCTAGTTACTTTATTATTTATTATGCCCCCACCCGCCGGTCATGGAGGGGACCTGCGGGGGACATTAGGTCCCCCCCCCCATTATTTATTTAGGGATCCCACCCACCGCTCATGGGTGGGGACCGGGAGAACATTATCTTTCCCCATTTATATTATTAGCCCCGACCCGCGGGTAACGGGTGGAGGTGCGGGGGGGCACCTCCACCCATTTTAGTTATTTGTGTTCCCCACCATGGGGGAATAGGTCAACCTGTGCCAGCCCTCACCCCCCCTTATTACAATAGCTGCCCAGTCACTAGTATTTTTAAATGACAGTGAGCAGGCTGCTCGCTGTCATCTAAAGCTGGATAAAAATCTGTCTTGTATAGAAGTGTAAAGAGTATGTGTAAAAAGTATCTATTTAGATCAGTAGCACAGCCTTATTGTGTTACTGATCTAAATAGCTACTTTTTCATATTGCAACATTATTATAGTTTTTGCTATAACTTTTGGTTACACATACTCTTACCGTAGCTCTCTATCGTTTCTATATAAGATACTGATTTTTAGATTCAGTTTTAAATGACAGCTTGTTGTTTAGGCGACATGCCCCGACTGCATGGGGAACCTGGCACAGGTAGAGCATGCGGCATGATTTAACCTGTGCCAGTTCCCCCCTTATTGCACTAGTGACTGGGCAGCAATAGCAATAGCTGACCAGTCACTAGTAGTTTTAAATTTGTTTATGCAACATGCCCCTAGTCGAGGCATGCCGCGAGTAGGGGCATGCGGAAGGATTTAACCTCCCTTTTGTCAATATGGGGTCATAGTGATTCCATTCCATTTGCCTAGTTCTAGTTCCTCTTACCACATTTTTTTTTTTCTTTTAAATCACCTATGCCTTTATCAAGGATTATTTTGATCAGTACAGATTATCCTAGATGTGTTATACATTTGTGGGAATTTCCCAAATACTCAGCCAACATTTAAACACGTTGGGGTGCTAGTGTAGGTAATTGCTAACTAATGAGGATTCTTGTGTGTACCGGTTTCCTGAAACATATGTCTACATGATGCAGATTAGTGTTTATTTAATGCTGATATGTCTATGATGTTATTTCCTGATTCTTCTCAAGTTGTAGTTCGTAGTACCAACTGGAGGATTAACTGTTACTATTATCAGAGTCTCTTTATTTCAAATGTCTTCCTTTAATTAAAGGACCAGTAAAGTCACCCAGACCACTTCATCTCAATAAAGTGGTCTGGGTGCAATGGTACTTCAGTTTCAACCCCGCAGTGTAAAATCTTGCAAATTGTAGACATTGCAATGTTTCCATTGCACGGACAAATTCACCTCTACGGGCTGTCTACCTGACAGCCACCAGAGGCACTTTCTCTGCAGTGACTGAGTAAAAATCCGTCACATGACGCAAAAGCTCATAGGAAAGCATTATATATCATCTTGCCGCACAACCTTATCAGTTGCCCAATGCTCCTCTATAAAGGACATTAAAATTAATTATTCCAGGAGGAGTCCATGTTTTATTTAATCATTTTTAATGGAAGAAGGGGAGTAAAACCTATATATAACCAGGGGCAAAGGCACTATATCATTAGGAATAGAGGTTTGTATTCCTGACACTATATTGTCCCTTTAACAATACCTGGCTCGTAATTAGTGTTTTTGTCCTTGGATTGCATTGTGACTGCACAAAGCACCTGATTCTAGAACATGTATTCCAAGCACAGCACGGCATTGTAACCATTTAGTGGGTGATTTACCTGCAGCTCTATTAAGTGTTCTCAGATTCTTAGTTTCCTAACCACATTAAATATCCCTTTAAATTGGTGTTGAACATAAAGTATCAGTACAAGCTTTTAAAACAAGCAAGTGTTGTTTTGGTTTTGTTTTTTTTTTTGTGTTTTTTTTTTTTGTTTTTTTACTGGGGCAGAAGAGCTCAGGGAACACTCCTGATGACAAGTGGTATCGAGGGATTGCGGTTTAAATTTGGAGATTGTCAGCAGAAGGGTACACTTCGGCTGCTCTACTTTTAAAAACCATCCAATTTCGACTAATACAATTGGACATTACTTTTCTACCATATATGCAGTCTTGAGAATGTGCTACTTTGAAATTAAAATATTCCATCTTGCCTTTTGCAGAAATACCTCTGTATTTTATAAAGGTCAGAACGACCTTCTCTGTGAATTTTGATCAACAATGGCTTACAATGGTATCAGTAGGTAACAAGTTAGGTGACATTTATCAGCACTAACTTTCAGATAAGTTTTTCTTTGCATTTATACTGCATAGGAATAATATTTTTTTCACTATTTAAGTACTGACGATGCAGATCTGGCGCTTGAAAGATTACGTTTTAAATGCCAAATCAGATTTTACTTTTATAAATAGTAAGTAAAATTCATAAATCCAGGATGTGAATAATTTTAATCGTTTATATCTCTGTTCATCCAAATGTGGGGCTTCATGTTAATATTTTGATTTCACATGAATGCCCTTCACATATAAGAAAAAAAAATCTTCTCAACAATGTTATTTTATTGTATTGTAAAAGGTGATCATCCAAGCTGTTAGCTTGATACAATTCAGTTCCAAAATGACGTTTTTTTTTTTTTTGCATAACGGTATGGTCCAGTATTTGGAGGAGTTCAGGAAAAAAGTGCATTGTTTCCAATTACAATATGATAACAATTTAATGGTTTACTACAACCTAAAAACAATGTTCTTTTATTGTATTGTAAAATGTGATCATCCAAGCTCTTGTCAGCTTGATACAATCCAGTTCCAAAATGTTGTTTTTTTGCATAATGGTATGGTCCAGTATTTGGGTGGAGTTCAGGAAAAATAGTGCCTTGTTTCCAATTACAACATAACAATTTAATGTTTTACTACCACCTTAAAACAATGTTTCTATAAAACACTTTTTTTTTTAGTTACCCTTTTTTTGCCCTGCCCAGTCCAAATGTAAAAAAAATACAAATTTAAAATAAAGCTAAAACTTAACTCTGTTCCAGCTTCTCAACTATTCTGCCTCCCACAATATCATTGAGGAGGCATCACCTCCTCCAATATGATCCAATCCAATGCTCCCCATGGAGGATCATACACATACAAGCTTCTGCATGCTTTTCTAAGGGTTTCCATGTCATGTAACCGAGTTTTACTCGGTCAGTGCAGCAGAAGCGCCCACTAGAGTTGGATTTAACCATGCAATATAAATATTTCAGTTTCTTGAAAAAAAACAGGACCACTGCACCCAGACCACTTCATTGAGATGAATTGGTCTGGGTGACTGTAGTGTCCCTCTAATTATCTTTTACATATTTTATACATCGACTTCAGCTGAAGAGCCCCTTTGAATAAAAACTACTTTGTGTCTGAATTCAACAATTAAATCCAGTTCATTTCTAATTTAAGAGAACAAAAACACAACAAATATGCAAACAAGTTACCTTTACTAGATTACTGTGAGTTCATTTTACTAATCCCCTTTTTATACTGGTGATTCTGAGCATTTAATTTCACCTTTTGCACATATTGTATACCGATTGACAAATCCTTTTCATCCGTAAGAAAAAGTAGCATACATTGGCACATGGCAAAATAGTTTTCATGGCGTTTGTATCCTTGGGGTTTGTCCATTTAACAAATATTGATAAGTTGTTTGCCTGTTTAACAAATATTGATAAGTTGGACTTAATTACGGTTCTTGATTTTAGGTATTCTTAGACATTTGTCCATACTCATGGCAAGCCCTTTGCGACTTTGCATATTGGCTTTTGTGAGGGCTAACTCCAATCTTTAATTAGACTC
Organism: Pelobates fuscus; assembly: GCF_036172605.1. Classification (NCBI taxonomy): domain Eukaryota; kingdom Metazoa; phylum Chordata; class Amphibia; order Anura; family Pelobatidae; genus Pelobates; species Pelobates fuscus. Next base: position 52,597,347 of record NC_086326.1, read on the forward strand.
GGTACAACAATAATTAGCATTTCTGTGAAAAGCTCTGGATCTTTACATGAACAGATCAAATTCCTGATGGTGTTAGTGTTTTTTTTTTTGGTTTTTTTTAAAGAATACACGGTATTTGCTCTTTCTATGTCTATTATACGGTAGAGTTTTTTTTATATATATATATATATACATATATATATTATAGTAAATAACGAAAGCTAAATGGCTAGTGTTGTGCACGGATGCAGAACGTTATTTACCTATTTTAGTTTTGTTATTTGAGATTAAAAAACATTTTAATACCGATCATTTGGAAAAGAACATCAATAAACCGGGTGATATTTTTCACGAAAAGTCGTCGTTTTCCAAAGCACCTTTTTGCAACACTAGGGTTCATAAACAAAGGGATTTAACTCCTAAATGGCAGAGGATTGAGCAGTGAGGCTGCAGGGGCATGTTCTATACACCAAAACTGCTTCATTAAGGTAAAGTTGTTCAGGTGACTATAGTGTCCCTTTAATTGTGTAGTTTTAGTTCTAAAAAATAAGTCTAAATGATGCACAGTAAACGTAAAAAGATGAGTAATACTGCTTAGATGTTATCTGCTTACTGTAGGGAAGTATCAACAAACAAATTCAAGGGGAGCTATGCCAGTCAAAATTTGAAACCGCCAAAGATTTACTGTTGGATTACCTGCCAAATCTGCATCATTTTTTAGGCATTTTTCTTCACCAAGGTGACAATGCTTGTGTCATTTACACCCCATCTACAGCGTTGAAGATGGCAATCAATCCAGCATAGGAGTAGAAGTAGAATTTAAGAGGCTTGTTGCAGAGATGGTCTGGGAATTAGGCCTAAGGAGGAGTAGAGATAAACGGTTATTTCAAGGAATTAACAGCTAAGAGTGGCAAGCATGGGGGAGGAGTGGGAGGGCACAAGAAACATTTGTGATATACAGTTTAGAATTTTGCAAATCAAAACCTAACAGCCAGATTATGAATTACTACATGTAACTGCAAGTACAAAATATTACATTACTACACTACAGATCACAATGATAACATTATTATAATAAAGTAATAATCTAGTGGCAAAGGTGAAAGAAATCCGGTGCAGCATCTCCTGAATTTCAACTATACCTTAAAGTTGTAGTGTTGAATTGAAGAGGCTTTTTGCACAGATGGTTTGAGAATTGGGCCTTAAAGTTGTATAAAACCTTGTAATGGTTGGGTATAATATTTATCTACTCTGGTTTATGACAGATGTATGAACCGAAGTGTCATACCAATCTGGGAGGGCCTTATTGCTTAAAAGTAGGGTATCTTCAAACCTATCATGCTTGTCCAATATTCACATTCAATGTATCTGAGGAGTATTTATTGACAAGTATCTTTTCGATACGTAGGTGAAGTATTTATATTTATAAATCTAGGTTTCATCTTCCCAATCACCTCTTTACTAGGTCACTCTTGGCTCCCTGACCAGAAGCTCATGTATGTAGATACTATGTGGCATATAATGTAAATGCATATTTAATCTTTAACCTTGACATTATACACACAAATGCAGATCAGACATTAATTTTCTGCATGTACGTTTTTTTAATCAGACAAGAATATTTATATTCTTAAAATAACAGATTTTTCACAAATGTTTAAAATCACAAAATCCAGAAACGAGGTACGACAAGAGAGAAAAGGTTAGAAATAGCAGACATGATCTAATTAACACCAAAGTCAGGGATTGATTAGACGTGTTCAGAAAGGAATTAGCAGATGAGCCTGTGTTAATTGGGAAAAAATGTTTATGAAATGTAGGCATCCATACACAAATGTCAAGATGTTTAGTGATTGGAGGGTGAGTGAGAGCCAAAATAGCAAGATTTAGATGTTTTCTGCCTCACACCCTCATTAAAATCTAAATGCAGACGTCTGGGACAAAGACTTTAAAAAGCCATTGTTTACTTTTTGTTTCTGTAAATTGTAAATGTAATTTGTTGTTTTTTTGTCAGCTTCCCAGTGAAATGCAGAGTTTGACACTTGTTCTTTTCAATGTTGTTTCTCTCTTTTTCAGGCAACTGGGAGCTCAAATGTTTTATAAAAATATCTGATTATTTACTGTGCCCTCTTAAGATATAAAACAATGCTGAAAGTCATTATTTTCTCTCATCTCAACAATTCCTTTAAACAGCCATGTTAATATAGTAAATTAGGCTTTTGCACAGTGAAAATAAATTTGGTTCTGTGAAATTGAATCGTAAAAAAAAAATTAAAATAAATTTGTTCAGGTGGTCCAAAATTCATCAATGTGGCATTTCAGAGTTAAAGAATTCACAAGACCCATGGATCGACCAAAATTCATACAAATTCTTTAGTCTGTAGTAAATATATGAAATAACATATTTTTATAAGATGTCTTTGTCTTCATTAAGTCCAGCCCACACTAAGGTGTGGTAATAAATGTTTCTGTCCCGCCTCTATCTGCATTTAAGAATTGGACTCAATCCTAGACTTGCCATCAAGTAGTAAAAAATGTCCCAATACAGGACCTTCTGTCATTAACACCAGTGATGAATGAATTATGCGTGATTTCTGCACCCCTCAAAATTAAGCATATTCGATTACTAACCGTACTCGTATGTCTATTTGACTGTTCCCTGACTGACACTCCAGGTGGTGATCCTGCTTGTTCTAATCATCTTTACCTTCCGCTGTGAGTGCCAAGTCTTGGCCCAGTTAGTCTGAGAGATTACAGGTGAAGCTGGCTGTCAAATTGAATCTTCCATGGACACTCTCCAAACTACCCGTTTACCAAAGTTCCATAACAAGACACATTTGTCCTGTCAGTCATTCTTAAGCTTTAACATGCCTGTTAAAAAAGATCACCATTTCAAATGAGTATATACATAAAAAATGTATATCCTTAATAAGTTTTGTCCGAACAATGAAACATTAAAATAATAATTCATGTTTATAAGTATTCATTATTTGCTTTCGTGGTGAGTGACAAGTCACAGCCCAATCAGTCCAAAGGGCTATGAATGAAGATGGCCAGTAAATTAAATACGTCACTGACATTTACCATTCTACTATTTCACCAAGGTTCCATATAACCAGACCCCACTACAGGTTTGTTTCGACAGACTTTCTCTGAAGCTTCAAGCTGCTATGAAAATTCACCAAAGTAGAATCCATGCAGAGCGTGAGGACGTCCAACGTCAGTTGACCAAAAGTCACCAAGCGACCTGGAAGTCACTCTAGTGTCTGTCTAGTAGTAGTGGAGTTAACCTTGGCAGTTTTTAATAAACTGCAATAATTACCACTGCAGAGTTAAGGGACCTTGGACACTGCATCCAGACCATTTATAGTATCCATTTAAACAGTGGCATATATAAATTCATATGGTGGAAGAGAGGAGGTATGTTCTGAAAATACTGGTATTTAAATAAAGTGTCCCTTTTACTGTAGGGAATTAAATACTGAAATCAGGTCTTGCAACACCATGTACTTTGTTCACTCACTTTTAACGACATATTAAATACCATTGTGTTAAATTAAAAGTTAATTTATTAAAGCAATAATATATGTTAAATCTGCAGGATGATTATGAAGCAATTTCCTTCTCAAATTACATTTTTAATGGTTTATTCTTAATTGTTATTTGGAAAAACCCATAATTTCCGGTAGCATTTCTATCTGCTATCTAAATTGTCCACATGGAGTAAAATGCCGGTGGAGTAACATTCAAGGTTTAACCTAGCATGTTTTATAGTACTTGTTGTTGCCCATATACAGATTCATTCCACTTCCGTAAGGCAATCTTCTTTATATTTCCAATGGACTTGGGTGGATTTTTTGAGCAAGGAATATTGCACATAACATATTGATCGCCTTCACAATTACTTCTCAACATGTGATTGTCGTAATTCATCATGGTTTTATCACTTTATTGAAAGCGGCCTTCACATCTTATTTAAATCATTTCAATATTTATTACGCTTTTATATCCATCCTGCCATCTTTATGGTGGTACAAATCAGTGTGCAAGATGCTCTGAAGTGGGCATGATCTCACAATGCATAGTAGAAAGTCCTCTTCATACACTGACTAGGACTTTTTTACATATTTGCCTGTCTTAATGTAAATGGCTTGTGCAGACACATATCTATTGTTCATTGTGAGGAGTGAGGTACCTGCTTTGTACTATATTGATGTTGCATTCTTGGGCTTCTTTCATATCAAATGCTTTCTTTCTGTTGGGTGATATCATTTTTCCCGATATACCCCATTTCTTTGGAGTTCACATCAACGTTGGCTCTCCTCCCCACATAATTTCCAAACATTTCCTCAATACTCATCTATTTAGAATCTTTGAAATAACTGCACTAAACTTAGAACTTAGAAATAGCTATAGAAAAAAGAATACATTGATATTTCTCTTGTTTACGTGTTTCTTACCTAGCTAACAAACTTGTCTTTTTAGAAGGTTACACATTTCAAAATACACAAAACCAATAACAATTGGCAGTTGTTGCAGGTTTTAGGAAGATGTGATTGTGATAAACGGCCTTTTGTCACTGGGTTTTTATGTGACCAACTGCCCTTTGCCCCTGGCTTTTGGAGAGGCCTGCTTGCCAGCCTCTTGCCTTGTGACTATGGCCCCTGGGAAGTATTGCCATTTAAAAAGTCTGTTTGGGCTTATTGGATTTTGGGACACTTTTTCTGCCCCTTTGAATCCTTGGCAAGGTGTGCCTCTTCCCCTCCCCTGTTTCCTGTCCCATTGTTCTCCAGCAAAGCGTTGTCCCAAGGACACTGCCAGACCAGTTGGAACTGGCTGCTTTGTCCCTCCTCGGTCTCTCATCAGCCCTTGCTAAACTTTAACCCCATGGCGATTTGACTGTGTTCGTGGTATCTGAGCGCTGTTCAGCTATAGTGAGTGCTCCAAATGTGGGGGTTCAGTTCTATAGAATATTAGTTATGTATGTTAATGTGTTTTGTTGCAGTTGTGACTTATGATTGTGATATTTTCTGTACCTGGAGATAATTGAGTTTACTACAGTTACTTAAGCCAATTATCTCCAGGACAGAGGAGAAAATTGACCGGCTGCACAGCCTAAATCTGTGGAACTGTTTTGGGCATGAAAGCAATGCTTGCAGTCGGTCAAATAGGACTTCCATCTATCTTTTGAACCACTGGACCAAATTGTATGATTTTTGAATATGTTTGTATACTGATTATGCTGGTTCAGAATATGTAACTTTTATGGAAATTGCATGTATGGTTTGGAAGTCATGAATATTGTATGAAACTGTGTATTTTACTGCCTGGGATAATTAAGTTAACCCATTGTGTACAGTAATTATATCACAGACAGAGGGGAGGGTTTGTGTGTCCTAACTGGGAGTGTCTGACTGTATTATTATGTGTTTGATTGGCTGTTCTACAAAACCATGTGGGTGGTAACTGTGTGTAAAAACTTGCATAAAAGAAAGCCCTTTGGTGCTGATTAAACAGATCATCTTGTACCTACATGAAGGTTCGGCTCATGTTTGGTGGATTGGAGAACTACACTCTGGGGATTGCTCTTATCACTATACTCCCAAGGGTATAATCACTAAGCTCTGCTAAGAGCTTGTTCCTGTTCCTGCTCTCTGGAATTCAGAGAGGTCGACCTACTGGAAGCTGGACCCTGGTCTTGGGTCCATAGTGGGTGGAGACGGCGAGACCCCAACCAAGCTGCAGCGGTTCGTGGGGTCTACAGTGATTATGGTGTCAGGTGGAGTGCTTGGAGTCCTCGGAAAGCACTAGTAGCATCAGTCAGCGGAAGGTACCCGGTCAGGGTGCCAGCGGTTCCGTTACAGTGATGTTTTCTGGTTGGCTTTTCCCATTTGCTGATCTCCTACCAAAAAGCTGGACAACCTGCCATGTTGTAAATGGAATATTGAGTACAATTGTGGAGCTGTTGAGCAAAGAATTAGTGAAGTGGTTTGCAAGATAAGTGGCTTCAAGCCAGATAGAATACATATATGGAACTATATTTGCCCGGCTACACCCCCTTTAATATTATTTACCTGTAATTTATAGATAACCCAATTTCCATGAAATGTTAAGCTTTCAAGAAGGAATTTCAGAACACAGTGTGTTTTGGTTTTATGTTTTAAATAAAATTATTATTCTGCTCTTTACTTAATCTAGCACTGCATAATGTTGTGGATCTTTATGGTGACATTGTTAATTATTCAACAGAGCAGGCTATAACTCTTTGTCTCCACTTTGTTATAATGAATTCTAATTGTACTGTACATGTCTCCTATTGTATGTGTAACAATGCATTTGTATATGCTATCCAGGACATAAAAGAAAATTAGAAATCTCAATTAATTCCTCCTAGTAAAATATTTTATGAAGAAAGATAATTAATTTGACCATATATACCTTATTTGTCATTTTCGCTTTTGTCAGCTGGGGCATACAGAGACTCTTATATTGGTGAATTCAGTCGCTTCGCATTTGCACCTACCTGCGATCTGTTGCCCTCCTGTGTATTATTTGTAAATTCAAACACTGCTGGATGTTTCTCTGTATCGATAATTGGGCGTTCACACTTCACAGGCACTTTAGAAGTCAAGCGGAATTGTGCAGGAAATGTGAAGAATGCAATAAATCAATTTTATTTGGATCCATTCGGTTTCTTAATCTCATTGATCCAATTAGTTTAAGTAGCTGGCAATCTGAATTGGTATTAATCTTTTCTTACGTTTGGAAGGAAGCCAAAAAGGAGAATCAACTCCTAAATTAGTATGCTTTTTCCAGCTTCCAAATTATGATAACCCATGTGATTAAATTGCTAGGTAGATTAGCGTAATGCATTTGTTTTCATAAAAAATAAATAAATAAAAAATAGCATTGTAGTAAAATAAAAAAAAACTGTTCACATCCTTGTTTTCAGAGTTATAGTGCTCTCTGGTTCTTATTCCAGAATTTGGTAGATTTGAAAATTCTATGATGACCGTTGACAAGCACAGTGCCTGTCATGAAAAGAGTTAATGGCCATTTTAATCATAATCATGTCTTTTAATAAATCAAGAAAAAAAAATATCTTGGAAAAACTTCTCAATAAAAATACAATAATAAAAACATGCTATTCAACTATCACCGATTCTGCTGGCCAATAAAGCGAAATTCTGAGACAATCCAAACATGTACAAATCGTTTAATTTGTTTAAGCAATTTATAGATGGTCTTTATAATTAAGAATTGATGCAGTGGTAATGTTACTTAGCATCCTTTTAGAATCTGTGCATCTCTGTGTGTGTGTGTGTGTGTGTGTGTGTATATATATATATATAGAGAGAGAGAGAGATATTCTGTATAAATAATGTATGTGCGTGTGTGTGTATAAACAGTAAGATCATAAGTGATATTTGCCTTTTTTTTTTTTTTCCGGGAACATATTTGCCGTTTATCAGATGAAGTGGGTACCCTTGCTTTGAATTCTAATATTTTCTGCTCAGTAGCTCGCTGGAAATCAAAACAGCTGGGAAATAAACTCCCATAGTTGAGAGATTGTGTTATTATCTCAGATGAGTGTCATTTTGTCATTCTCGTACTGACCTTGCACAGAATAGAATTTAATCAAGGAGAAGTAGGTCTGCAAGGTCAATGACCTAGCTGGTGCTATTACTGATAAATTATTTTCTGCATCACAATATATTGGGCGAGTGGAATTAGATTCCACATAAGAACCAGGCGGAAAATGAAAACCCTTTGCCTGCTTGGCTGTGCAATGCAATCCGAAACATTCCGGTGTGCTTTCAGAGCGTATTATTGATATACACATTGATATTCATATACAGAGTTATTCACGAAAGTGAGAACTTATAGTGAATTTCAAATTCAGATTAAAACATTCTTCAAGTCCACTGTGCTACTGGTTCGGCTTATTCTACCTAAAAATGGAAATTTACTTTGAATGCTCACTTTACTGAATAATCCTGATAATGTTACTTTGATTTTATTAGGGCAATCCATTTTAGTTGTTAAACTACAAACGATGCATTAGTTTTCTATGTTATAACTTTGGTATAGCTGGTGAGGTTCTTCAGTGATTAGTGCGCCAACAGTATCCCCAGTATAAGTCAATTCTTAGGCGCCATGACTTGATTCTAAACAGGGTTAAGTGTACCTTTCAGCAAAAGAGTAATTAATAAAATAAGCACTCCTGATATGGAGAATAACATATATTATGTGTGTGTGTGTTTGTGTGTGTGTGTGTGTGTATGTATGTATATATATATATATATATATATATATATATACGGTGACTCACTATAGCATAGAAAACCTAGCATCTTGTTATTTCTCCTTCTATTCACTTCTTTCAATTTCTAGCTATTTAATGTGCAATTTTTAAATGCTCTATGCATGTCCATCTATGAACTTGTACCTCCATACCTCATACCCACTTATCTCTTGCTATACCCCTTACCTCTCCATTCCTTCACTATCATAACCTAAAACCCATTAGCCACCTTGTTTACCGCTTTTCAAAAACCCAACCATTTGCAAAATACTTCTTTGACCATCTATTAATCATCCCCTTTCCCATTCTAAGCCAACCTCCTTTCCAGTCTAATTTATCAGACCCTCCTTCCACTACCATTTTTACCTAGCGCCTACAGTGCATCCACCAATTTGGTGTCTACTTGTCCTTACCCAATTATAACATCAAAATTCAGATTATTCAGTTGTCCAGTAGTAATATAACTTTGGATTCTGGTGCATTCTGTGAGAATTCATATACTTACCTTGGCGGTCTGCCGATCAGCTGTTTCCCTGATCCAGCGGACTGCCGCCTCTCTGCCTCCTTTGCACTCCAACAGCCTCCTTGACGCGAGCCGTTGTGCACACGCCCCTACTAATCCAAGCCGGCATCATGATGTCAGTGGGGCCAAACACCAACGATCCCAATCATATAAGAGCTCACTTGGCCCAAAACACAGAACCGTGTTGTGGTTCCTAGGTTTCTAGTGTCCCAAGAGTGCGTTATAATTATGTAATTTGTATTGACTCCGCTTATTCCTGACTATTTTCCTATTATTTATTATTTTAATTTTATTATTTATTTTATTATTATTTCCTATTATTTCTGTTTTCTGTCTCCCTTGACCAGGCTTTGGCTATTGTTATTATGTTTTTCTGGCTCCCTTTGACCTTGGCTTCTTCTGACGTTACTTTATTATATTCTGTTTTATCCGGCCATTCTGAGGACCAGTATAGGTATTTTCTCTGTCTCTATTCTGGTGGGTTTGTATTCTGCGTGTTGGGTCATTTATCTTGCACATCCCATGTGCTCATGGAGGCTGCATCATTACTATGGTTAAAGCATATCAGATAAGAATGCTATATAAGAAATATTAAATAACTGAGATTGTGTGCCCTGTAATTGTAATTGTCAAATCCTACCAGGCTTTGAACTGTTGGCTTGGTGGCTCAGTTTTCTGCTATACAGTTATATATTGAAGTAGCTACATGGTATAGGAAGGGTCACTGTACTCTAGCCAACTCTCATTGGTCTTAAAGTCTCTTAGACATATGGCAGATTTATCCTGGTCAGGATGGCCAACTACACTATGTACATATACATATACCCTATATAGATACAAGGCTGGTACATGCCATCTCCATGCCTCCCAACCATTCCGATTTTGGGAAGACAGTTCTGATTTTTTTTAATCCTGTCCCACTGTCCTGACTTTGTTCTCTAAATTTGGGACACCAGGGATTGTCCACAAAAAGGCTACTATAGGCTCATCATTAGAAGCAGTTGCCCTGCACTGAAACGATATTCTTTGCCATGGTCCACCCTCAGTGGTTTGGCAGGCGGCCTGGTGCGCATTCATGCCAGACTGACCTCCCATTAATATATTTTTAGTAGTGTGTGTGGAACTGCTCTCACTCCCATAAATCTGAGCCAGGGTGCTTGCTGAACCGGAATCAAACACCAGATCTCCCAAAATGTATCAAATAATGGTCCAGGCACTCCTTGGTTCAAGACAGGTACTTTATTAAGAACCACAACAGCGACGTTTCGACCTCAAAAGGTCTTTGTCAAGCTTGACAAATACCTTTTGGGGTCGAAACGCTCCCATTAATATAGGCGGATCTGCTGCCTTTCCAGATGGGTCTGTCCCTTGGCGCATAGCCAGTTATGTGACTGAATCACAGGCCATCCCTCTTTACCCCCCACTACCACTGACGCTCCATTTTTCGGGGGGTATGCATCTCTCTCCCTACTCTGTCACTTTTTTTTCATAAGCCAGTATAAGCCATGCCTGTACATAATTTACTGAAACATGGCCTATGCAGAATTAATAAACTATTCTCCGAGAGCATGTGGAGAGGTCCCACTGACTTGTATTTGTTATAATTAAATAAAAGTCAGACATACGGTGCAAACAGAACGCTGTGCACTAAAAATAAAGAAATAAATGTTAGGGATTACAAAAAAATGCTTAAGCAATGATTAAACCGCATTTTTAAGTGTATTTGGCAGTGGGATTTCCTTTTAAATTAACACTGTTAAGAAAAAAAAAAAATAGTTCCCATTTTTTGCCATTAAGTATAAATAATTATGTCTACTTCAGGTTTTTTTTTGCCTCTTTTGTTTTTTTTCCCAAGAAAAAAAAAATATGAGACCATCTGGATGCCTGTAGCTGAACGAAAATATATCCCACAATTAATCAAAACCATTTTCAACTCAGAAAAAAATCTTTCCAATTTTCAATAGAGGCTTTTTTTTTCTCTCCTAGTCTCATTTGTATCTCAAACTGAAAGATTGTTGGAAACACAGATGGCGATTCTCTATCTTCTATTTTAATATTTTCAATGAGCTCTTTCATTTGTTCTGCTGGAAATGAGATGACAAACTGTATGTTTTTGTTTCCTAATTTTAATAAGTCAAATGCTTTCTTTCCTTCAGGGGACTTCTTGCAAGCAGCTTCACTTCAACGCATTATAAGGAAGATGGCTCTGCCGTGATCACTACGCATAATTATACGGTAAGGCTTGCAACATAAAAAAGGCAGTGCCGACATTATGTAAGCCACAACAGCAAAAGGGTTAAAATGATCTTCTATATACCAAGGTCTCCACTGTATGTATCATTTTGTTAATGGAGGAACTACTTATGCAACAGAAGGTCTGTATCCTACGCCGATAACCTATGTGTGGTCCCATGTCTGTTAAAGGAGCACTCTTTGCCCACATGGTAAATTATTTTTTTTTCAACGAGAGCCTGGCCCCCACTGGAGGTATGGCTAAGGCAGAGGTGAAACACTTCCTTGTAGCCATACTATTTCATACCAGCAGCCTGTGCTGCGATAGGCTGCAAGTGGTCTGATGACACTCTCTGCCAATCACGATCACCCATCGCTTAACCACCCTGTCGCTTGGTTACTATCCCCCATGCTGCCCTTACTATTGAGGTTTTATACCCCACCTCCTCTAGATTGTACGCTATTTTGAGTAGGGTCCTCGTCAAACTATTTTCCTGTAACATTTTGTAATTGTCTTATTTATTGCAAAATATTCCCCTATAATAATGTAAAGATCTGCAGAATAAGTTGGTGCTGTATAAATGCCAATATTAATAATACATTTTGCACATGCTAATGCTTCAATATTAATCCAAGCAGCAAAGTGAGTAAGGACTGCAGGGGACCCATGTTTAGCATTAAAATCTTAAATATGCTTTTAACACAGAATAGCAGGAGCATCAGCAGACTTTAGACACTATAACCACTTCAATGCGTTAAAGCAGTTGCAGTGTCCCTTTAAATAAATATATATATATATATTTATATTGTTGTCTGGCATAAAGCCATTTCTACGAGTTTAAGTGTTGCTCTATTGAGGAACAGCCTTGTAAATTCAGGGTGTCTGGTCAAATGTCCTGCACTTATTAATATAACAAATTGGTTAAAAACAGTCCATAGCTCAATGCTCGGTGCATGAAAGAATAACTCGTTAAAGCTAATGTGGCGCTTCTAACAAAAATGTAAGCTACATTTGTAGCCCCTTGGCCAAAAAGTTGATTGTGGTTCAATAAAAGTCAAGGATGCTAGATGTTGCAAATAAACATCATCCTTAAAGCCAGTGGTAGCCACTCACACCTGTTTATAATGGATCGGACAAGTGGATTTATCTTGAACGACCTCCTCAAAGCCAAAACAGAAACACAGTATTTTTAAGATCAGTCAGTCAGGATTTGGTTTTTTTTTTTAAAATAGAGCCTCACAGCTAAATGCACCATGTCTTTGGAAGCGTTGCTTCATGTTGATGTGTAGCATGCAAATTAATTCAGCATAAAATGCTTGTCTGCAAGAATCATGCATTCTAAAGCGTGAATTACATCATCAGCTATACCCTACGGATTATTTTTATGTTTTATGTTTCTAACGTCCTGGGACAGAGCAGTCTAGCCAAATCCTTCAGGCAAAGAACAGCTGGAAGAGACCAAAACATGGAGCAAATGCGGCAAATATATGTTCTTACAAAAACGAAAAGGACTTCTAAGGTCAGACGATGTGAACAGCATATGTTATGACTCTTAATATTTGCTCAGCAGAGAAACTATGCTTCTCTTGTACTTAAATGTAAGTATTTGTATTTTATTTTTTTTATCGCAATTCCAAACAGAAAAAAGGACCATATTTCCAACCGTTACAATTCCCCTTCCCCAAATTTTTTTTTATTTTATTTTTCATTTGCTTTCATGACTCCGTTATCCAAACAGTGGATATTTAATCTCTTCGGTAACATCTGATTGTGATGAGCGTCAGACATTTGTGGGAATTGCAAGCAGATATTTGTATTGTTTTATTAAGCATACTTTGCTCTCCTGAAGCCACAGGGGTGTGTGACTAACTGTCTTGTTTAGGATTTTCTATAAACATTGACCCCTTTTTTTTTTTTTTTTTTTTTCTTTTTTTTTTGCTGATTGCATTATTATTTTATGGTTGTAAAAATATGAGGATATAAAAACTAGAGATGCACACACCAGGTCAAGCTTTAAAGGCAGGAGTCTTGGGACAACAACGAAAGTAAAATAACTGTATAAAATTATGGAAATTAGTGATCGATATATTGAATTTCTTTGAATGCGGTTTACTGGTAAAGAATCCTAAAGAGAAACCATGGTTAAAAATATGTATCATTATTTTTATTTAACCCCTTAAGGACCAAACTTCTGGAATAAAAGGGAATCATGACATGTCACACATGTCATGTGTCCTTAAGGGGTTAAAGTGCTATAAAAATGCATTTGAGAGGATAAAAAGATATTTGCGATCAAAGACTCCTAAAACTGCTCAGTTTAGACCGGTTGCCCCATACAGAACTTGGGTAAAATTAACACATCCATGGGGGAATTTAAAACTCATCATTTGCTTTATCTGAACCAGGGCAGATGTATGGTTGTAGCATTCTTTAAAAAAAATCACTGCAGTTATAGAGCTCCCAACCATCCCGATTTTGGCAGGACAGTCCCGAATTTAGAGTCCTATCTCGACTCTTTTCCCTAAATCCCACTTTTGGCATAATTTTAGGTCAAAATATAGCTATAGTGAAAAATAAATTACTACTCTGCTAGTTATTGACCTAGAGATTTGAAATTCCTTGTCAGTTCACCACAAGTCAGTTAAGTGAAAAACCAATAGCCACCAATAGCCATGACTAGCTAGGGAGACAATTTTCTTTTCAAAATATTTTTCAAAATATTAAATTATAAAAAAAAAAAAATATATATATATGAAATCATTTGAAAAATGTATCCAAAAAATGATTTGGCGCTATAGGCTGAGATATCCATTAGTATCGGAAATTATCACAATGTATTGAAAGTGTAATTTATCCAATACATATTATTATATTAAATGGATTGCAGAAAGTGGATTAAGTCTGTTCCAAACTGTAAATGAAACCGAACGCGAAAAGATTTCTATTGGGGATTAGCGGATAAAGCCAATAGTTCTTTAGCACGTAGCTTCTTGCATTGTTTATTTGGCCAGTAAACCTTGTGGAAAATGAAACTCTGTCATGCATTGGTAAACGTTTCACATATAAATGCATTATTTCTCATAGTTATTAATATAAATCAGTCCATGAACGGATTTGCCAATAATTTGTTTGTGTTGGAGATAGCGGCGTTTGACTTACCCAGCAGAATCAGAATAAAGACTTGTATTACATGTAAACATGGTCCTTATTCTGTTTTGCCGAATGAGATATCCGTTACACATATGAAAGATGTGCATCAATATTTTTTTTACATAAATACGTGAAAACAGACTTGAGCAGGAACTTCTGTCAAAGCAAAATATGCACTAATTGAGCAGGGGCCCTGACTCATGTCTCAAAAACACAGTTCTAATCAATTACCATATATATAGAAAAAGCTGTCATGTATATTATTGAATTTACATGCTAATTTTTATTTAATATAGAACAAGGCTACCAACAGCTGTTTAACTGATATTTTGTTTTATTTATATGCTACATGAATTCAAAGATGTGTCGTGGGATAAATAAAAAAAATATATATATATATATTTTTTTAAATTGCACTTTTTGTTTTTACAGAATAAGTCAACAGTGTAAATACATTTGTTTAGCAACAGGCCCTCCATCAGAGGGGTACAGACAGAGCTGCAATTAGGGGCGTATTCAAACAGGGGCCCTGCAAACACAGTTTAAAGGGACATTATAGTCACCAAAAAATGTGTTAGCTTAATGAAGCTGTTTTGGCATATGGATTATGCCCCTGCAGTCTCACTGCTCAATTCTCTGCCATTTAGGAGATAAATCACTTTTTTTATGCAGCCTAGTCCCACCTCCATGCATGTGACTTACACCCCTTTCCTAAACACTTCCTGTAAAGTCATCTGTTTACACTTCCATTATTGCAAATTCAGTTTAATTTAGATTTTCTTATCTCCAGCTCTGTTAATAGTTTGCTAGACCCTGCAGGAGCCTCCTGTGTGTGACTGAAGTTCAATAGCAGGAGATAAATTCAAAAATAAGTTACATCTGATTGAAAATGAAAACAGTCAGGGGAGTTGTGAATAAGGCTGTATAAACAGAAACAAAGTGATTTAACTCCTAAATGGCAGAGGATTCATCATTGAAACTGCAGGGGCATGATCTATACACCAAAACTGCTTAATTAAGTGAAAAATATTTTGGTGACTATGGTGTCCCTTTAACCCCTTAAGGACACATGACGTGTGTGACATGTCATGATTCCCTTTTATTCCAGAAGTTTGGTCCTTAAGGGGTTAATGCCGTCTGGTCCATGTGGGGAGATAAAAATAATCATCTCATAGCAGGCCTGTTACTTGACAGCAGGCAGGTAGTAGGCAATGTTGGGGGAATGTAAAACAATATCAGTTTCTAGTGACGCACAAACATATTGCACACGAGTGCAAATATAACCAGCAACTAGCTCGATCCCTGGGAAGTCACTCTCCTGGGTGAAAAAGAAAGCGAGAGGGTAGAATACAAATAATTGTAGTGTTTTAATGTATGTGCGTGTATTGGGCAGAATCAGGGGCGGGCTGGGCCGGGGGGCAGGGAGGCAATTGCCCCCCAGGCCGCCCGAAATTCTTTTAGGACCGGCCGCGGCGGGCCGGCCCTTTAAATGCTGCAGCCGCCGAGCGCTCTGTAAAGAGCGCTCAGGCGGCTGCAGAACAGATTCTCCCCTCCCTCCCCTCCCCTGTAGGTGGCCGAGCTGGTCTCCGGTCCGCGGTCCCGGCCGGAGTGATAGGAAAGTGCACTGAGTGTGCACTTCCTGTCAGTCCGGCCGGGTACAGGAAACAGAAACCCCTGTTCCGCGCGGAACAGGAGTTTCTGTTTCCTGTACCCGGCCGGACTGACAGGAAGGTGCACACTGAGCACCTTCCTGTCACTCCGGCCGGGACCGCGGACCGGAGACCAGCTCGGCCACCTACAGGGGAGGGGGTAAGAAGAAGGGGGGGAGAGTAAGAAGAGGGAAGGGGGGGAGAGTAAGAAGAGGGAAGGGGGGGAGAGTAAGAAGAGGGGAGGGGGGGAGAGTAAGAAGAGGGGAGGGGGGGAGAGTAAGAAGAGGGGAGGGGGGGAGAGTAAGAAGAGGGGAGGGGGGGGAGAGTAAGAAGAGGGGAGGGGGGGGGGAGAGTAAGAAGAGGGGAGGGGGGAAGAGTAAGAAGAGGGGAGGGGGGAAGAGTAAAAAGAGGGGAGGGGGGAAGAGTAAAAAGAGGGGAGGGGGGAAGAGTAAAAAGAGGGGAGGGGGGGAGAGTAAGAAAAGGGGAGGGGGAGAGTAAGAAAAGGGGAGGGGGAGAGTAAGAAAAGGGGAGGGGGGAGAGTAAGAAGAGGGGGGAGTAAGAAGAGGGGAGGGGGAGTAAGAGGGGCGGGGGGAGTAAGAAGAGGGAAGAGAGGGAGTAAGAAGAGGGGAGGGGGATAATAACAGGGGGGAGTAAGAAGAAGGGGAGATAAGAAAAAGAGGGGGGTAAGAAGAAGAAGGGGGGAGTAAGAACAAGAGTGGGGAGTAATTAGAAGAAGGGGGTAAGAAGAAGAGGGGGTAAGAAGAAGAAGGGGGAGTAAGAAGAAGAGGGGGGAGTAAAAAGAAGAAGGGGGTAAGAAGAAGAGGGGGGAGTAAGAAGAAGAAGGGTAAGAAGAAGAGGGGGGAGTAAGAAGAAGAGGGGGGAGTAAAAAGAAGAAGGGGGTAAGAAGAAGAAGGGGGGTAAGAAGAAGAAGGGGGTAAGAAGAAGAAGGGGGGTAAGAAGAAGAAGGAAGGGGTAAGAAGAAGAAGGAAGGGGTAAGAAGAAGAAGGAAGGGGTAAGAAGAAGAAGGAAGGGGTAAGAAGAGGGAGGAGGGTAAGAAGAAGGGGTAAGAGGAACAAGGGGGGGAGTAAGAAGAACACAGGGAGGAGGGGGGTTAGAAGAACACGGGGGGTGAGAACACACAGAGGGAGGAGTGAGAAGAACACAGGGAGGGTGGAGGGGGGATGAGAAGAGCACAGGGAGGGTGGGTGAGTGTGAGAAGAGACCGCTAGGGGAGGGTGGGGGAGAGGAGAGACCACTAAGGGGCAGAGGAGAGCTCTAAGGGACAGAAGGGACAGCTCTATAGGACAGGGGGCAAGACAGGGAGCTCTTTAACACTACGCGCACACACACACACACACACAATGCATCCCTATACATACACAGAAACACAATGCATCCCTATACATACACAGAAACACACAATGCATCCCTATACATACACAGAAACAGAACATGCTTCCCTTACACACAGAGAAACACACAATGCATCCATTACACACACACACAATGCAACCCTTACACACAAAGACAATGCATCATTTGCACACATACACAGAAACATACAATGCAAACCCTTACACACACATGCAAACACACACACTGTTTTTCTTACATACACACAGAAACACAATGCATCTCTTACACTCAATGCACACACATACAGACACACACCTTGCATCCCTTATGCATACAAACACAGATTCACACAATGCATCCCTCACACACAACCAGAAACACATAATACATCCCTTATACACAAATACACACTGCTTCCACTACACACAAACACACTGCATCACCTGCACAAACTGGTATCCCTATACACTACATACCATAAGCACACATATTAGATAACACATAACACATCCCCTACACACTCCACTCCCTGTGAGCGAGCTCATGGGTGGGTGGAACATACAAGTGGACTTATGAGTGGGCCTTATGGGCATACTCACCGTCAGGCACTGGAGCCCAGACCTTGAGATGTGTAAGAGGCCCCCAAAAAATGGAGCTGCTTCCAATTCTCCCAGAACGTTGAATTTTGTGACCACAGTTGCAAACAGCCTCCAGAGGTCCTGTTCTACACCAGACCAGTGGAGCCAAACTGCAGCCCATCATCATCCTCATCTAATTGTAAGTAGGCAATCTAGTATATTATTAGTGACACTAATCTATAATTTACCTCACATTAAAGGGACACTATAGCTTAATGAAGTGGTTCTGGTGTCTATAGCTGGTCCCTGCAGGCTTTTTAATGTAAACACACACTGTGTGCAGCACTGGCGTTAGTTCATATGGCAGATCATACGGGTGGGGCATTGTGATGTCACATGGGGGGGGGCGGCAAATTTATATTTTGTCTAGGGCGGCAAAAATCCTTGCACCGGCTCTGATCCTGGGCAGGTGCACCAGTCTACTGGTGACCCACAGGAGGGGAGTGCACTGATTGCACTGCAGTCTCCTCCTGCCCAGACCCGTCTTGACCGCAGTGCAAGTGCCCTCTGCCCCTAATTTACAGTGGCTCACACTCACAACAAGCAGTGCCTGGAGCCCTTTGCAGAGACGGAAACAAAGAGGTTCTGCGGCAGCTGGCCGTCCTGCAAGCATTACATTAAACAGCTGTTCCCCATGCAGCCACAGGTGGCATTGTGCTGGGAGACTGTGATTACTCTTCATTTCCTCCCAGCCTACAGATCAGCGCATGGGGGAGAGAGGAGGAGGCATGATTTAATCTTGAATAAATCCTCTAAGCAAACCTTTATAAATTTGGGGGGGATCAGCTCTAGTTTCCACAGTTTATTTGTGTTTACTCTCATCTCTGTATTAATATTGAGGGATGTCTAAGTAGTAACATCAGTGTGTGTCAGCAGGGCCAGCCGTTGGGGTGGGCAAGCTGTGCGGTCACGCAGGGTGCCATGACCACAGAGGCGCCCGGCGGCCAACACAGCTCACAAGTTGGGTACACCAGCATATTTAATTTAAACGATTCGCTGGTGGTCCACTGGTGCGCACCAGCAGTAGGTGCAGTCAGATCATATCCTCTCCCTCGTGGTTCCGGCGCTCAGTTACTGAGTCAGAGCACAGGCTCAGAGATTCTCAGCCTGTGCTCTGACAACATTGAAAGTCAGAGCCGTGAAGGAGCGGGTATGGCAAAGAGCTACTGATTAGCATTACATCAATATCCGTTATAAAACCAGAAAAAGGTGGGCATGGATGGTGAACTGATTTGGTGGCGCAATGGGCCACTTGACTGGTTTTGCCCCCCAGGCCTAAGGCTGCCAGCCCTCCCCTGGGCAGAATGTATGTGTGTAAATGTCTAGACGGAGGTTTATTAGATGAAGGCATTCCTGCCTGATTGGTAGACTTGCTGGTTAAGATTGCAGGAAAATTTTAAGGTAAATATCGTAACTCCCCCCCTCCCATACTCCAAAGCAGGTATTTTAATTGGTGTGTTCTCTACTTTAATTACTGCTGCGGCATATATAGGTGATAAGAATTTGATTGTTTAATGGACTACAACTACAATGCTCATCAGTCAGACTTGGCTGATAAGTGTTAAACCAAAGCAACAACATTTGAGCCATAGATATGACCAGCCTTAAGCTAAAAGGACCTGACCAATTATTAGCTCTTTATTATCTGTCAAGAAATTGCTCTTTTCAAAAGTTATGTTTCTTACATTTCTTTCTGACGTGATAACTAGACAATCAATAGCTTTTATAGTGCACTGAGCTAGAACACAGATCTGAAATCAGGACCTAAATTGCCTTGTATTCTTTTTCACTCTTGTGGAAATCTAAAATTGAGCACTTTCCTTCAGCAGACTCAGAAGTTGTGTCCTGACCCATACCCTTCAATGAAGAGAGCACTCTTTTCTACCCTGTAGGATTTGAACCAAAGAACAATTACATTAAATAACACCATAAATCATTGTGCTTCCTGGGGACATAGAATGTTGCTACTTAATTGTCTTCCACCTTGGGAGGACAAATCAATGTCAGAACTTGGCCTGGATAGGAAGCTGTCTAACAAGAAATTAAAGCTAGCAACTTACTGAAAATTCTCGTAAAATATACTACATTTAATTCTTATTTGCTTCTTTAGTATGTGAAGATATATATCATTCTGTCTTTGAAGTCACAAAATATAATTTATTGCTGGTGAAACCATACATACCACTTAGTTTTTAAAGCTGGAAAACGTGTTTTTTAATGGGCACATCTAATGTCCTTTAATTATAACATTCTTTAAGTTCTCAAAAACGATACAGACTTGCTAACAAAAATTCCAGTACAGTGCAAGGAGTGGTGGGGACTCCAGTGTCCTATATCCAACCAAGAACATTTAGAAACAAAAATGGTTGAGGTCAGAAAGTCTGCCCAAATAGATTCCCGCTGATCATTGTCTTTAAATGTCAGCATCCTCCGGATTCTGCAAATTGAGAATGTACTAAAGGAAAATCACATAAATGTATCAAACATTTCCTGATTCATTGACTAGTTGGACGTTCCTTACTCTTGATGTCCTGACTTTCAATTTATCTGACGATTGTCTTCTTATTGTCCATGCTAGCTATTGGACTTTTATATGGCTCTTCTCTGGTAATCTGATCTCGGCTTGTTCCTGGTTATCTATGCCTCATGTAGAATAGTTTAATTTATCTCTCTGGGTACATCATTACATCCATACATATTGCTTTCTTCTTGGGTTATAAAGCTACAGGGAGTACAGAATTATTAGGCAAATGAGTATTTTGACCACATCATCCTCTTTATGCATGTTGTCTTACTCCAAGCTGTATAGGCTCGAAAGCCTACTACCAATTAAGCATATTAGGTGATGTGCATCTCTGTAATGAGAAGGGGTGTGGTCTAATGACATAAACACCCTATATCAGGTGTGCATAATTATTAGGCAACTTCCTTTCCTTTGGCAAAATGGGTCAAAAGAAGGACTTGACGGGCTCAGAAAAGTCAAAAATAGTGAGATATCTTGCAGAGGGGTGCAGCACTCTTAAAATTGCAAAGCTTCTGAAGCGTGATCATCGAACAATCAAGCGTTTCATTCAAAATAGTCAACAGGGTCGCAAGAAGCGTGTGGAGAAACCAAGGCGCAAAATAACTGCCCATGAACTGAGAAAAGTCAAGCGTGCAGCTGCCAAGATGCCACTTGCCACCAGTTTGGCCATATTTCAGAGCTGCAACATCACTGGAGTGCCAAAAAGCACAAGGTGTGCAATACTCAGAGACATGGCCAAGGTAAGAAAGGCTGAAAGACGACCACCACTGAACAAGACACACAAGCTGAAACGTCAAGACTGGGCCAAGAAATATCTCAAGACTGATTTTTCTAAGGTTTTATGGACTGATGAAATGAGAGTGAGTCTTGATGGGCCAGATGGATGGGCCCGTGGCTGGATTGGTAAAGGGCAGAGAGCTCCAGTCCGACTCAGACGCCAGCAAGGTGGAGGTGGAGTACTGGTTTGGGCTGGTATCATCAAAGATGAGCTTGTGTGGCCTTTTCGGGTTGAGGATGGAGTCAAGCTCAACTCCCAGTCCTACAGCCAGTTTCTGGAAGACACCTTCTTGAAGCAGTGGTACAGGAAGACGTCTGCATCCTTCAAGAAAAACGTGATTTTCATGCAGGACAATGCTCCATCACACGCGTCCAAGTACTCCACAGCGTAGCTGGCAAGAAAGGGTATAAAAGAAGAAAATCTAATGACATGGCCTCCTTGTTCAACTGATCTGAACCCCATTGAGAACCTGTGGTCCATCATCAAATGTGAGATTTACAAGGAGGGAAAACAGTACACCTCTCTGAACAGTGTCTGGGAGGCTGTGGTTGCTGCTGCACGCAATGTTGAGGGTGAACAGATCAAAACACTGACAGAATCCATGGATGGCAGGCTTTTGAGTGTCCTTGCAAAGAAAGGTGGCTATATTGGTCACTGATTGTTTTTGTTATGTTTTTAAATGTCAGAAATTTATATTTGTGAATGTTGAGATGTTATATTGGTTTCACTGGTAAAAATAAATAATTGAAATGAGTATATATTTGTTTTTTGTAAGTTGCCTAATAATTATGCACAGTAATAGTCACCTGCACACACAGATATCCCCCTAAAATAGCTATAACTAAAGACAAATTAAAAACTACTTCCAAAAATATTCAGCTTTGATATTAATGAGTTTTTTGGGTTCATTGAGGACATGGTTGTTGTTCAATAATAAAATTAATCCTCAAAAATACAACTTGCCTAATAATTCTGCACTCCCTGTATACCATTTACTGCAAGTGTGTCTCCGTCAATTCTTCATGACTTATATTGTAGGGTGAGGCTAAGAGCCATGGCACCAGGTTAAGAAACCCAGGATCAGAAGATCTGATTGCAAGTGCCCAGGGCCGCCATCAGGGGGTGACAACCATAACGGTTGTCACGGATCTGGGGGGCCCGGACTGCTTTGGCAGTCCAGGGCCCCACAATTACTCTCTGCACATATATATATAGTGATGATCGCTATATATATGTGCAGCCGTGGGCCCCCCCCGGCTCCCTACAATTGCAGAGGGGGCCCAGCGGACTGCAAGTGTACTTACAAGCTCTTCCCTCTCTCTAACTCCTGCGAGAAGTGCGGCAGTTAGAGTGTTGCCATGGGTTACCATGGTAACGCGCCGCGCTCGCGGGAGTTACAGAGAGGGAAGAGCTTGTAAGTACACTTGCAGTCCGCTGGGCCCCCTCTGCAAGTGTAGGGAGCAGGGGGGCCCACAATGCCACTGAACCACCAGGGGTCTTGGAATCTCCCCCCTCCCTGGACCAGGTAAGAACCAGGGAGGGGGGAATAACTTTTTTGGAATGCTCCATTTACACTACACGAACACACACACTGCATACACACATTACACTAACACACACACACATTACACTAACATAACACACTGCATACACACATTACACTAACACACACACTGCATTCACTACACTAACACACACACTGCATACACACATTACACTAACACACACACACACATTACACTAACACATGCATTACACTAACACACACACTGCATTCACTACACTAACACACACATTGCATTCACTACACTAACATACACAATGCATTCACTACACGAACACACACTCTGCATTCACTACACGAACACACACTCTGCATTCACTACACTAACACACTCTGCATACACACATTACACTAAGACACACACTGCATTCACTACACGAACACACACACTGCATACACACAATACACTAACACACACACACACACTACATTCACTACACTAACACACACACACAGTACATTCACTACACTAACACACACACTGCATACACACATTACACTAACACACACTGCATTCACTACACTAACACACACGCTGCATACACACATTGCACTAAAACACACACACTGCATACACACAATCAACTAACACACACACTGCACACACACACACTGCATACACACATTACACTAACACACACACACTGCATTCACTACACTAACAAACACTCTGCATACACTACACTAACACACACACTCTGCATACACTGCACTAACACACACACTCTGCATTCACTACTCTGACACACACTCTGCATTCACTACACTGACACACACTCTGCATCCACTACACTGACACACACTCTGCATCAACTGTACACACAGCATCCACTACACAAACATCCTGTATTCACAGTACACACACTACATCCACCACACATTCAAACACTCTGCATTCACTATACAGAGACACTGCGTCTAATACACACACTACATTCACTACAGACACTGCATCCACTAAACACATTGCATCTAGTACACACAAAACTACATCCACTACTCAAACACACACTACATCCACTACTCAAACACACACTACATCCACTACTCAAACACACTCTGTGTTCACTATACACACTGCATCCGCTTCACAAACACACACTCTGCATTCACTGCAGTATCTAATACACACAAACACTACATCCATTACACACATTCTATTTCACTTCCACTATACACACCACATTCAGTCCTGCATGATTTGCAGCGGACTAGGTAGGAGTCCTGTGGGCGGACTCGTGGGCGGGCCGGGCAGGGGGGGGGGGGAGGGGGTGCGTGGGGCCCAGACCTTGTGCTTTGTCAGGGGCCCCAAAATTTCTGGTGGCGGCCCTGCAAGTGCCCCTCAGGAATATAACTCCAACTAATCTAATCAGTACATGTATTTTTATTTATTTATTTTTTGTAATTTATTCTAAAAACCTTTTTTAACTACAATGATTAGTAAAAATAACGATAAACTGTTGATGCTGATGTCCTCTTTTGGAAAATGTGCATGATGAACAAGCAGTAAAATCCATCACTCCAACTTTGGACAAAATATAAATTATTGGTTTGACTAGACAATGTTGCAGAACATGATAAATGTCTATAAGTGAAAATAATAATTCAGAGAGTCATGACCATGTTAACTTTTAAAGTAGCACTACAAATTATAAAATGGTTTCTTAATCCCTGGATCAGGATTGAAAAGTAGGCATTGGGACATTTCAGCAAGTCCTCCTTTGTTGGAGCAGGTATATCCCATTCATCATTTCCCTAGGTAGCTGAACAAAATGCACTAGGAAGGCTCTAATTAAGGAGTTATGCAAAATGTAATCATGTGTTATCTATATTATATTATAATGAATGAGTCCCTGAGCATATTAAAATTAATAATGGCTAACTAAACTAATTATGTGTGTATAACTCTGTCAAACAAGTTTGTGTCACTGTATATGGACATAAACCCAAGTTAAGCATGGTCGGATTAACCATAAGGTGACCTTACATGGCCACCTCGGGATGAAGGGTTAGTCAGGGACACCTTGAAGATAAAACAGAGCACTGGGAATTGATGGAACTTCATGGTGGAAGCTCTGCCCGTAAGACAAAGTAGCCCCAGTTTTGTCTTATGAAATCTTTAGATTACTTTGTGATGTCAATGAAATCCCAGCATAGCCAATATGAATATTTCATGATGATTTTATCTTTAAATAAATCCTCAAATGTATTATAGTATTATAGACATGACACACACAGCAACCTTCCCTGAAAAGCAAAATGGATAGGCACGTGTCTTTATACAGACACATGGAAAAGAAAAAGCAAAAAAAAAGTAAAATAAAATATTTAAATTTACAATTGCTGAAGACAAATGAAAACTTCAGGTGGGAGATGGTGCCTCCAACCATATAGCGTGCTTTTGGCACAAATATGTAAACCGTCTTACAAATGGGTTAATGGAAGGTCCTGAAAAGAAGATGAAATGTCAGGAAAAGTCTCTGGTGTACTTGCTGGAATTATTTAGAAATTGTGCAGTAAGCTAGTTGGGGATTACATTCTGTATGTGTAATAATCAGAGCCATTCGTCGGGCAAATCTGTATCCCATCTATTATGTATGAATATCTTTAGCTATTGTTACAAGTGGAAATGCAATGTGAGAAAAAATAAGCCAAATAGATTTTGAGCTTACCCAGATGAGATAAATCTGAAAGGATGCAAAATCTCGATCCACTATCCCTCATGTTTTATGATGATGATCACCCAATATGCATTGTGACTAATAACCAGTGAGATGTTTTAGTCATTTAGAAGTAATTTACTCCTCTTACTCAAGGGTGGCCGATGTGCATGTAGTCATGTTCCCGAAATGAAAATATAAATAAGAAGCTTTGTGATGCACGTGCCTGGCAGCCGCATATTTGTAGACTTGGTTTTAGACGAACACATTTTATTTAGCTTAGAGAGAAGTTGTAACATGTGGAAGCATTTTTTTTTTTCATTGTCATGATTTGCATGTGGTGAGACTGTCCTGCTTCTTGTGGTCGGAGTTTGCCAAAACAGATGGGAAAGTATCAGTCATGGATGACGCTTGGTGTACGTCTGTTTCTTTCATAGTGTCTCTTTGTTGTAAAGTTTAAGTCCTAGTCATTTATAGTCGCTCCCTTTTGCCATTACAGATTGCATACTAGGGGAGTTTATATTTGGAAATGTTGTCTAAATTATACACAGAAATAGAAAAAACTTGCTTGGCAGACATCTGTACCCGTATGTCTGTTTTAGCGATGAAAATTTCCTTTTTTTTCTTTTATAACATCAAAAATAATAATAATACATTTTTTTTTTTATAAAAATACCTAAAAATAAGAGTCTTTGTTTTTTGCCTAAAACATGCAAAATTTCTCTACTGTTTTAATAAATGTTGCAGAGCTAACCTAGCTATTAAAAACAAAAAGTACCTAGTTTGCAAGACTAAGAAGAAACATCCCGAAGTCAAGGGAGTTCCACCTTTTTGTTTTTCTGTCTTCGTTATACCTCGCTGTGCATATTAACTATTTTAATAATTTTTATCATCATTATAATTAGCATTTATATAGCACCAACTTATTTCGCTGCGCTTTGCAATTCTAGAAAGGGGATATTTGAGGTGAAGAAAGGGGCCGCTCAACGGAGCTTACAATCTTTTAGAGGCACCATAGTAAATTATCAGTAAATAGTGATCTCTCACTTAATTAATTTTGTGTACTTAATTTCTACTGTAAACAACAATACCAAAGAAATTGCTTTGTTGTATTGTGTCGTACAAACTCCATAGGGAATATTTACTGATAATGGCACAGTCTACGTATATACTTTGGAGTAGGTTCTTTAAACCAGGGAACTGGGCATCTTATGGGGGTTTTTTTTGTGTTTATTTTGAGCTAGATTGCTGGCTCAGTACTGCAGGCAGAGGAACTAGAGGCTTCATAAGCAATTATGATGATGAGTACTGCACTGTTGCTGCCCTTGTCTTCCCTTTTTTTCTTCCAACAGAAATGTGGTAACTGCCCGCTGCCACAATATCTTTTTATGTAATAAAATGCCAATGACCTCCAATGATCGCAAATATGGATTCTGGCAAGAAACAGGTGATTAAATTCTAGTCCATGCATTGAAAAGATAGGACTTCGGTAGAAGCTGTCCACATAAAGCAGTTTTTTTTCCCACTCATTACATGTCTAATCTAGCAAATAAATTGATGTACTTGTTCACTTACACATTTATGTTTCTGTTACTGCTTATCTTCTGTCAGGCCGACCAGAATTCCCACTATATGTATGGATTTTATTACCGCTACACCCATCATATGTACATACCAAGTGTTTAATTATTAATAAAAGTGACAATGATCCTATCATTTGAAGATCTTGCTCCTTCTCATCTTGGAATCCCAAACTATTTGTTTTAGTACCAACATTGCAAAGTTGCTAGAAACGTCAAACGATGATTTTAGAGATGAAGACAGAGTTAATACTTTTCTTGTCGATGTTAAAGCCTGAATATGTAGCAGTTTGAGATTGGAAGTTGCAATTCTATGGGTCAGTGCGCACAGGATACTAAAAATGGGATACACAGAAGAAAACTTGTGAGAGGTAAATGATAACTTAAAGGGACACTATACACACCGAGACCACTTCAGCTCATTGTAGTGGTCTGGGTGCAGTGTCCGAGGTCCTTTAACCCTGCAGTAGTAATTATTGTAGTTTTAATAAACTTCAATTATTGCCTGCCAGAATTAACTCCACCTCTAGTGGTGGTCTACCAGACAGCCACCAGAGGGAGTTCTAGATGGTTAGGCAACTTGGTCGCCTAACTGACGCTGAATGTCCTGACGCTATGCATGAAACAACCAGCATCACCCCAAACTCCATAGGAAATAAATTCTCTATTGGGGAAGTCCTAACGCGATTGCAGCCATCGCCGCACATGTGCATTAGCTACCTCCACAGGCTGATGCCGGCAGGGGAGGAGTGAAGGCGGAGCCTAAACCAGCGCCGAGGTACAACAGCGCTGGAATAAGGTAAATGACAGAAGGAGTTTTTAACGAGAGAGGGGGGCACTATAGTGAGCTATAGTGCCTGGAAACAACTTTGTTCTCCTGTCACAATAGTTTCCCTTTAAATGATTCTAGGTATTAGACAAAGTAACCACAGGTTAGTGAGCGCTGCATAGATCTCATACATAAAATTAATACTGTCTTCTACTATCCCATTATTAAACAAAACTTCTCACAAGAATTACAATCAAAGTAATCCGATAACCGTCACATCCCTACCTACATGTAAAATGTCACCCTCTAAGTGGATGCTCTAATTGTGGACAGCAATCCGCTACATTTTCTGAATAGAAAAAAGAGGAAAGATTAGAAAACTCTAACTGAACTAAATTCTGCACTCTGACTCTCTTTCCTTTTCTTTGTTTAACCGCTAAATTCATGCTGTTTGCTGCAAATGTCTTAGATGAAGTTACCAAATGTAATGATCGCTCAACACACTGTCTAACACAGGTTTATACTTTATATTAGTCTGCAATAGAGTACAGTACTCTCAAAAAAATCTAATCTGTCAAACTTTATTTAATGCTGAACTTGCTGTAGCTGATTGCAAGAAATATGTTAAGCTGTCTTCTTTCACTGACGTTATGTTTGATCTTATTCCAAGACCTGTACAAGTTTGGATTATATCATCCAAGGTAAAACGATGCTACTCTATAAATGGATTTGGCTTTTTATTGTATTCTTCGGATTTTGCAATCTAGGTGTAGGTAAAGAATACACCGTTAGTTGTCAGAATAAACATTTTGGGATGTCTTAAGGTGCATCACAAAATACGAAGATACTTGTAGGAACATGTGAGAACATGTGACATTTTTTGGCAATGAAACTTTAAATAGTAAAGATTTAGTATCTAATCATAAAGATCCTATGCAACAACACAACAGGCATGGTAGTAATGGGAAGCTTTATATACTTTTAAGACTCTCTTCAATATCCCGTAGATATAATGACCTTAAAAAAAAATCACTGATACAGTCGGGCCTTGCCACTATCATTTTACTTATCTCCTGTGCAAATTCCTGAAAATCACCAAGTCTCACATGCACACAGTCTAAACTATCACTTTTTACCTAAAAACTCAATGTTCCTCTTAATAGCAGTTCCCCTGAATACTGTATATTTCACCTCACAAGGGTAAGCTCAAAACTTTTGCAATACATATGTAATAGTCTGAAAATATTGATTTTATGTGCCCCTTTCCTAGGCAAGATTCATTATTTTTCATCTGGTTTACTACATCCCACTGATCATCAGTCCCCCTCAAGCTGGCATTGCACAATTCGCTGGTCTTCTTTTTATACAATCACTATTGAAAGGAACGCTATAGCCACCAAAACAACATTCGCTTAGTGAAGCAGGTTTGGTGTATAGGTCATGCCCCTGCAGTCTCACTTCGCAATTCTCAGTCATTTAGGATTTAAATCACTTTGTTTATGCTGCCCTAGTCACACCTCACTGCATGTGACTTGCACAACCTTCTTAAACACTTCCTGTAAAGTGAGATCTAATGTTTACACTTCCTTTATTGCAAATTCTGTGCTCAACTAAGAGGTTTTGCCATGATGTGGCAGGTAAGCTCACTCTTTAATGGTCATTGGAGTGATACTAAAAAAACTGCAGTTATTGGAATGTGCATAGGGATTTGGGATACTACACAAGTGACTTTCTTCTTTGTTTTGTATTATATGTATTAGGGCTTATGTGTACTATAGCCATTGCTGCCATCCAGGAGTAGTGAGAGTTTGAGCACAGG
Source organism: Pelobates fuscus (assembly GCF_036172605.1). Classification (NCBI taxonomy): domain Eukaryota; kingdom Metazoa; phylum Chordata; class Amphibia; order Anura; family Pelobatidae; genus Pelobates; species Pelobates fuscus. The sequence continues at coordinate 52,626,874 of NC_086326.1, forward strand.
GCTTAATTTTGTATGTTTGCAAATGTTCTCAAGTGACAATATTGTTAATGAAACACACATGAACAATCATAGTGTAAAATATAGAACTCCTATGAGTAACAGAATATCTTATGTCAGACTCACAGTTTATTGAGCCAAGTATAAATCAGTCAAATATTTGGAACCATTTAGAAAATGCTTGTTGCCTTTATCTTTAATATGAATTCAGGTACTCCCCTACAGACACATCTTGACCTAATATTAATCATGGCTTTTAATTCTGGATCATTGGACTATATTGGCTCACAACTTTTTTATTACTGAAATTCCAAATGGAGGGGGCATCCTGAGTTTTCTTGTATTCCTTTTATCTATGTATAACAATAAAGAATGTCCATCTATTTAATTTGAGTGATATCTAAACATTCCCAAATGTAGCCCTACAGAAACAGAAGAGTCCGTAGAGCTTTATTTAAACCAGGAAATCTCATGCCCTTTTGGATACATTGCTTGTGGGTTGTGGCTTTATACATCAATTCCTCTAGCTTAAAAACTTATTTTGACCAAGACCTTTTTTCACCTCTTGTTCATGTTGTTTGTTTTTTCTCTGTTGTGCAGCACTGCAGAATACGTTATAAATTACAATATTGACGTTGACACAGAATTCCTTTTTCAGTTCAGCTACTAAATGCATACTGGCTCAGGCATACCACTAGGCAACCGGAAGTATCTTAAAGGACATTCCATAATGAGCATAATAAACTAGAGAGAGGCACCTTAGATGGAAGATTATGCAAGATCCTAGCCCATGCCCTGTTATTTAAAGGGTTTCTCCAATCATCACTACCACTACATTCCGCTGTACTAGTTATGATGAAGAGTGACCTTGCCCGATTCCCTTGTAATGGGGCAAGCAGTTGAGCAATGGTTTTTCCTCCTTATCTAGGTCCTCACTGTGCTCCGATGCTCCCTGCTTGTCCAGTGATGTTGTTTTACTTATGCCGAGCAGCAGAAGTTAGAATCTGCGAGGGTTGAGTCAACATTCATTGGCTGAGAGTGGTGCACAGAAAGTTGCACAGAATTGACATTAGCCAGGACAAAAATCTGAACTCTAGTTCCGAGCTGGCTGATGACACCTTTACCATGTTCTACAGGGTGAGTTTCAAGTCAGGAATAACCTAAAAACCTGAAATAAAAAAAAGGTTTATTATCCTCATTGTAACCAGTATACAGGGAGTGCAGAATTATTAGGCAAATTAGTATTTTGACCACATCATCCTCTTTATGCATGTTGTCTTACTCCAAGCTGTATAGGCTCGAAAGCCTACTACCAATTAAGCATATTAGGTGATGTGCATCTCTGTAATGAGAAGGGGTGTGGTCTAATGACATCAACACCCTATATCAGGTGTGCATAATTATTAGGCAACTTCCTTTCCTTTGGCAAAATGGGTCAAACGAAGGATTTGACAGGCTCAGAAAAGTCAAAAATAGTGAGATATCTTGCAGAGGGATGCAGCACTCTTAAAATTGAAAAGCTTCTGAAGCGTGATCATCGAACAATCAAGCGTTTCATTCAAAATAGTCAACAGGGTCGCAAGAAGCGTGTGGAAAAACCAAGGAGCAAAATAACTGCCCATGAACTGAGAAAAGTCAAGCGTGCAGCTGCCAAGATGCCACTTGCCACCAGTTTGGCCATATTTCAGAGCTGCAACATCACTGGAGTGCCCAAAAGCACAAGGTGTGCAATACTCAGAGACATGGCCAAGGTAAGAAAGGCTGAAAGACGACCACCACTGAACAAGACACACAAGCTGAAACGTCAAGACTGGGCCAAGAAATATCTCAAGACTGATTTTTCTAAGGTTTTATGGACTGATGAAATGAGAGTGAGTCTTGATGGGCCAGATGGATGGGCCCGTGGCTGGATTGGTAAAGGGCAGAGAGCTCCAGTCCGACTCAGACGCCAGCAAGGTGGAGGTGGAGTACTGGTTTGGGCTGGTATCATCAAAGATGAGCTTGTGGGGCCTTTTCGGGTTGAGGATGGAGTCAAGCTCAACTCCCAGTCCTACTGCCAGTTTCTGGAAGACACCTTCTTCAAGCAGTGGTACAGGAAGAAGTCTGCATCCTTCAAGAAAAACATGATTTTCATGCAGGACAATGCTCCATCACACGCGTCCAAGTACTCCACAGCGTGGCTGGCAAGAAAGGGTGTAAAAGAAGAAAATCTAATGACATGGCCTCCTTGTTCACCTGATCTGAACCCCATTGAGAACCTGTGGTCCATCATCAAATGTGAGATTTACATGGAGGGAAAACAGTACACCTCTCTGAACAGTGTCTGGGAGGCTGTGGTTGCTTCTGCACGCAATGTTGATGGTGAACAGATCAAAACACTGACAGAATCCATGGATGGCAGGCTTTTGAGTGTCCTTGCAAAGAAAGGTGGTCACTGATTTGGTCACTGATTTGTTTTTGTTTTGTTTTTGAATGTCAGAAATGTATATTTGTGAATGTTGAGATGTTATATTGGTTTCACTGGTAAAAATAAATAATTGAAATGGGTATATATATTTTTTTTGTTAAGTTGCCTAATAATTATGCACAGTAATAGTCACCTGCACACACAGATATCCCCCTAAAATAGCTAAAACTAAAAACTACTTCCAAAAATATTCAGCTTTGATATTAATGAGTTTTTTGGGTTCATTGAGAACATGGTTGTTGTTCAATAATAAAATGAATCCTCAAAAATACAACTTGCCTAATAATTCTGCACTCCCTGTATAATAGTCACGTGGGTGCACCTATAATGTATGTTAGCTTACTCCTAAACTGCAATATTGAATGCATTAAGATGCATTAGGCCTCTTACATCATTTTGTAGGTATTTGGGTGGTTCCTGGTTTGTGGCTATCCCTATATAACCATAAAGATGTATTATATTGCATTCCTTTACTTGTGTGCATAAACAAAATCAGTGTGAAATGTCCTAAATAATTGGCTTTTAGTTAATAACACCATTTAGATCTACCCCAAGTAAGTTACACTTCATGAACACCATAATGTGCCGTCTTTAAAATGAAAAAAATAAATAAATTGAATTACTGTCTAATAATCACATCATAGAATGTTACCTGGTGAGCACAGTTCTCTTTTTCCAGCAACCAATTTTCCATGCCCATGCACATTAAAGTGTATCCCCCAGCCCCGTGCAAGTTCTAGCCGTAGGTTCGTTTGTAATTTTTTTTCTTTAAAATAGTTATCATGTGTTACACATAGGATGTAGAGTTTCAATGGTGTAGAGTTTCTATGTGCTTGTTTAACTTGCTTAGTGTTGGATTTTACATAAAGTGTTTGCAGATGAACAGACTTATAGAGGCTGTGTAGCGGGGTTCTCCAAATTCAAAGGAATTATGTGCTCAGCCAGAACGTGTGACTGGACTGCTTAATATCTAACTTCATTATCCAACCATTGGAGAACGCACTGAGGTCATAAACTGGAATGAGACATAGTATTGAGAATACCACTGTATTTCTGGGCAGTTATTCAATCCCTAGATTTGTATTAAATCCACACTGGTAGAGTAAAGGGTGCGGAATAGTCCCACTGGTAGGTATGACCAATTCAAAGTGGAATTATTTGTAGACACAGGATTAATAGTTTCAATAAGTATAGCATATGAAAAGCACAGATGGACAGATGGGTATTTGCGGCAGAAGATTGAAACTAGATGGCCAAACCTTTTTTATTTTTTTATTTACTCTTTTGTTTTGTTTTTTTTGTTTTTTGTTTTTTCCTATGACTATACTCTTGGTGTCATGATACTTTCTCACAGTAAAACAAGAAAACTGGAATGTAAAAATACTTAAAAATAATAACAATATATTATACGACTTGTCAGAGATGAATTCAAGATGGCGAGGGATTCATTGGATAGAATATCCTATTCTTTTTAGCCTTTTCTCTTTAAAGTGGAAAGAGCTGTTCAGTGAATTTATATTATACACTATTCATAGCATATTCCCCACAAAATGAATGTAACCATTTCTGTTACAGTTTGCAGACAGAACACACTCAAAGTATCTCTAACACCTATTCTATAAAACCTAATGTTGTCTTCTTTGTTAATTTAGGAAAGCTGCTACTACCATGGGAAGGTGGAGGGATACCATGATTCTGACGTCAGTCTTAGCTCTTGTGCTGGCCTCAGGTAAGTAGCTCTAAGCATTTAAATGTACAGCCCCTCCATATCACATTAAAGGCTACATAACTTCACTGCATATTTCACATTCATTGAAACCTTTTAAACCACACAAAGCCTAGCCTAGATACATGATTGCTTGTTTGATGAATCCAAGTATACTTGGATTGTTTTGTAGGAGTCTTGGTAACGTCTTCTGGTTTTATCATTATTTACTTCGTTTTATCCCAGGGTAATTCCATAAAATGAGAATTCAGGGCAATTCAAAGTGAATTTCAAATGCAAGGTCAAAATAGCCGAACTAGAAACATTCTCTAAGTCGGCTAAGCTTTCAGTTTGGCTACTCTGGCCTTAAATTTGAAATTCACTTTGAATTGACTTTACATTCTCTCTTTAGTAAAAACACCCTGCAAGTGTTTTTTGTTTGTTTGTTTGTTTTTGTTTTTTGTGTTTGTTTTTGTTTTTTTCACCCGGGTTGTAAATGCCAAAGTGATCTCTTTAAGTCAATCCATTTATATTCTTCATGTATTTGGTATGTTTGCAAGTACTTCTAAGGCAGAACTACATTAAAGCTTGTGCTTCCTTTCTAACCTGATTCTGTTCTGAAAAAAAATATACAGCACGGCACGGTTTTCAAATAATTGATGCCCAACATGATGCAATGTTTAGAAACACCCTCAGTTAAAAAGACTAATCTAACCATCTTAGTCCAAACCATCTCACCTACCCGCGGTTACTTTTCCTTGTTCAAGGCCTGCTTTACATGTGAGATAACTCAGTTGGTTGAAGCACCAACTGTAAAATGTATTAAAGTCTCAGCTAGTCGTTTCTTCAAGCAGAAATGATACAGCGCCATACCCATCTTAGCTAAAGACATTACGATTGAGTTGGATAGCCATTACATCAGTACCAGACTATTAATCTCTGCCACTGTGTTTCATTCAAGATACATTACATGCTTGGAGTTCTTTTCAAGAAAGGAAGGTTTAAAAAGGCTAGAATCATACGGTTTCACAACTGTTGATCCAATTATAGCCATTGCTGCCATCTAAAACTGAACTAGACTAGAGTCTCCATTAAGCATTTTTGGCTCCCTTTTAGTCACCTACATAGCTAGATTATATGTTATTATTTATTTAAACCTTTTGATTTTCATATTATACTAAGAAACGAATGCAAAGTATTGCTCGCTTCTCTGGAACTCAAACCGTTAAGCCAAAAAACCCAAGTTGAGCAAAGCCAATTAACTAATTTATGTTTCAGAGTTGGTAAATGTGTTGATTTTGTGATTTATTTATTTTTTAACTTCATTATAAAACTATTCAGCAAACAATGACCTTCACAATATGCTCTAATTAACACCGTGTTTTCTCACAGTGATGCTTTAATCACTGTAATTATCAGAAATTGGCATTAGTCCTCTACCTATTGAAAATGGCTTTTAACTGATATTTTTTTTTTTTCCTTACATTTTCCTCCAGTATGAACATCTGGCAGAATACAGACCTCAAATGTAATTCTCCGCATTAATCTAATATTATTACAATTTACTCTGCTAAAAAAGAAACGCAAATAAAGATGGATGAGCGTATTACCCTCACTTGTGACTTTTGCACATGGAATTTTTTATAAATATATATAATATATTTTTTCAATATCAATTACTGGGCTCAAGGGGAGCTCAAAACTGTAAATATGATATCGTAAAATTGCCTAATATGAAAAAATTATCTTACCAAAGGACTTTTTAAAATAAATTAGACGTTTTTTTATTTTTATTTTTTATTTTAATGTTTAGAAAACTAGGACAAATATCTGTTACTTACTGATTGCCAACAGTACAGGTTGGAATAAATGTTAGGACCCAGCCAAATAAATGTAAGATGCAATGCAAATATGTTATCATCGTCTCATTAATTAATCAAGTCAGCATTTTATTGCCCAAATATCTGTGAGATTAGGCTTCTATTTTTCTAACATTACGCATCGTACAGTTATTTGATTGGTTCCTTCGTTTTGACTCTCCATGCAAATAATATGTATTTATTGTTGGGTTTAAAATTCTTTGGAGATAATGGGCAGGTCAGTTGTCTTTTTTTAATTTTGACTGTAAGTCATTTTATTTAATAAAAAAAGGGACGAAAACTGTACCATTTTGCATTATTCGTCATAGATTCTCAGGTTATGGCCCAATTACCTCTTTAAGTTAATTTAAAAATGTCAGAATATATTTTTAGAATGGGACACTTAATTTGCATTTTAGAATGAAGTGTAAAGTATATTTTAAATCGAAAGCAATATTCCCCATTATTCCCCATTATATAATATTATATTGGCTAAAATCATACGGTCTCACAACTGTTGATTTAATTAAGTTCTAGACTAGAGTCTCCATTAAGCATTTTGGCTACCTTTTAGTCACCTACTAGATTATGTTATTATTTCTTTAAACCTTTTGATTTCATATTATACTAAGAAACTAATGAAAAGTATTTCTTGCTTATCTGGAACTGAAACCGTTAAGCCAAAAAACCCAACTTGAGCAAAACTGATTAATTTATGTTTCAGAGAGCAAGACAACAGGGTGCAAGAGTATACTGAGAACGGGCAGCAGCTGAAATAGCCTGCCCTTCGGTGGGTCCCCGCTCAGATCTCAAGCTGGTTTTAACTCATCTTGTGCCATTACAGAGAGAACATCTCTGAAACATATCAGACTGGTCCCACCCATACGGGCAGTCCAGATCCGAAATGCCAGCAAGTTCCCTCTGCACAAGAGACACAGCAACCCCAGACGATCGTTTCAGCCTTGTTAGGCATCATCAGTGAGGCATAGCTGAAATCTCTCAAGGCACCGTGAGCAAGGGGTCCACGTCTGGATTACCCTTGAAACTTATGGAGAGCAAAAAAAAACAGGGAGCAAAAGAGTATACTCAATGAGAACTAAATACATAAATTAGTTCATTTGTATTGCTCAACTTGGGTTTTTTGGCTCGACAGTTTCTGATAAAGAGGAAGGAATTGGGAAAAGCTCCTTTGCTTCCCTCATCTACGGTTTGGGGCGTGAGGGTTTATTAAATGGAGAGAAGACTCTCATATTATCCACATCACTGAAAATACTGTTCCCTCCTACCACCCTGCCTTGTTCAAAGTCAGGGTGCAGTGAAAATTTTAAAAATTGTCGTCGTCCCCCAATCCCTTCTTTCCACATGGAGGGTTGAGAGGTTAATCATATAGTGTAACTGGGAGTGAGACTTCCATCTTGTCCCATTGTGTCTTTTGCATTTCGAACTATGGAATGCTTACTTTAAATAAGAAAAAAATGTGTATTTCCTCAACCCCCTAACAATGTCTGTCTACTGACATATGGTCTTGATATCTCCTCACTTCATGCGTGGAGATAAGTATTCAGTACATCTGAATAGAGAGGCATAAAATAATTTTTTTTCTTAACCCCCAACCTTGTATAATGAGGCTAATGAGTACTAAACTATTTCACACTTTATTTGAAAATTCCAGTTCAGAACTCCATTAAACCTCCCTCTAAATTCACCCACACAATGTGTTCAAGGATAAATTGGTTAAAACCAGCAAGTTTAAAAATATTCAAATTTTACTGTGCTTCTCGTAGAAATCCTATGCAGAATGTGTATGTAAAATTGCTCTTTGTTAAAAGGCATCTACATGTGATGTTATACCACAGTACGCTTTTGAACTGGGGATGGTTCTCTTGTGTAAATTATACGCAACTGAGGCCCAGGTTTGTCTTACAACAGATTCCTACAGCTGTCTTTTTGTTAGGAAAATAAAAAAAGATATTTCTGCATATAAATAATGAATATAGGATTGCTAGAAATAATTACACCAGTAACCACTTTGTTTATTTTCAGGGGATTAATTACACTTGAAAACAGAGCATATGTTTTGGAGCCACGGGCTGATTCCACAAGCCGTCACCTCTTTTACAAAGCGGAACATCTAAAACTGAATTCTGGGTCCTGCAGCCAGCATTTTAACCTTTCAGGCATTTCTATCATCGACACTTTAAAGTACTCTCAAGAATATTTAAAACGGGTAAATATGGAATCACATGTTTTTTTAATCTCCTCTCTTGTCAACCAACTTAAACCCTGTCTTATTTGATGCAAAACAAGCACGATTATATTTACATTATGAGGCATACATCAGATATTTTTTTGTTAAAAAATGTCCACATCAATATTCAATATTCAATACCGGCTCTGTGTATTTTTTTTTATTTTCGTACAAGCATTTGCAACTACCGTATTGGCACATACCTTTCAATCTATACAAGGCCCATCTACAGGTTATGTGGCACCAGTGGTGGAATAGAGTTGTTGAACCGCTTGAGTGGTATTTTTTTTTTTTTTTTTCATTGTGTCACTTTACCCCTCTTTGTTTTACTTTCTAACAACTTACCCCTTGGTGTGTATCTCCTAACCATGTACCTATCCCTTCATTGCCTCTTAACCTTTGTGCTGCTTAACCTTTCCTTACCCATTGTGTGTCTCGCTTAACCCTGCTTATTTACAGCATGTTGTGCCTTTTAATTCCTCTTACCACCTTGTGTCTCCTAAATTCGTTACCGCCATACTCCCTTGTGTTCATGCTACTGACCGCATCTGTGTGTGTGTGTGTGTGCATATATATGTATGTGTGTGTATATATATATATATATATATATATATATATGTATATGTGTGTGTGTGTATACATATATATATATTGTGTCTGTGTGTGTATGTGTATATGTATATGTGTGTGTATATGTATATATAATAGGATGGCAGGGCCGGTGCAAGGATTTTTGCCGCCCTAGGCAAAACAATATTGCTGCCACATTCGCTCCACCGTGGTCCCATATGTTTAACCCCACAAGATAAAACATTACCTTTCCTTGAAGGGTTAAACAAGCCTCTAGTAGCTGTCACACTGATAGCCACTAGAGGTGCATCCGCTACAAAGCCATGTTTAACTATATGAAGCGTTGAAAGTGCGTTGGGCTTGCCACTTATGTGCATCAAGTCCCCAATGCTCCTGTATGAGAAACATTGGGTTGGACCAGTGCAGTGGCAGATCCAGGGGGGGCAACGGGGCAATAATCTATGAGTGCCCCTCCCGAGATCAGGCTCTGGATCCGCCACTGAATCAGCATTTCACCATCGGTGACATTAAGTGAGCTTAGGAGACAAGCAGTGCAGAGGGAGTCGGTGCTTAATAAATGTAAGTAAGCCGCCTCCTTTTTTAAAAATGATTTTTTATGTTGGGGATTGAATCTATGTAGGGACAAAGACACTATAGTATTTCGAAATACAGGTTGTTGTTTTTTTTTTTTTATTCTTTATTTTTGATGTGCACACGATAACACACATGCTTGCGCTGCCACGACAGCTGATTTTGAATGTTTGCCCACTGACAAATGATCAGTCTATAATTTTAATGGTAGGTGTATTTTAACAGTGAGAGACAACAGTGATATACAGAATAACAAAAAAAATCTAGAAAAACGCATGGCAAAAAAGTCTTAAATTGATTTGCATGTCAATGAGTGAAATAAGTATTTGATCCCCTATCAATCAGCAAGATTTCTGTCTCGCAGGTAACGAACTGAGATTAGAAGCACTCTCTTAAAGGGAGCGCTCCTAATCTCGGCTCGTTACCTGTATAAAAGACACCTGTCCACAGAAGCAATCAATTAGATTCCAAACTCTCCACCATGGCTAGGCCAAAGAGCTGTCAAAGGATGTCAGGGACAAGATTGTAAACCTACACAGGGCTGGAATGGGCTACAAGACCATCGCCAAGCAGCTTGGTGAGAAGGTGACAACAGTTGGTGAGATTATTTGCAAATGGAAGAAACACAAAATAACTGTCAGTCTCCGTTGGTCTTGTGCTCCATGCAAGATCTCATCTCGTGGGGTTTCAATGATCATGAGAACGGTGAGGAATCATCCCAGAACTACATGGAAGGATCTTGATAATGATCTCAAGGCAGCTGGGACTATAGTCACCAAGAAATCAATTGGTAATACACTATGCCATGAAGGACCCGCTTGGTCCCCCTCAAGAAAGCACATGTACAGGCCCATCTGAAGTTTGCCAATGAACATCTGAATGATTCAGAGGAGAATTGGGTTGAAAGTGTTGTGGTTTGGAGGAGGAGGAATGCTACCTATGACCCCAAGAACACCATCCCCACCATCAAACATGGAGGTGGAAACATTATGCTTTGGGGGTGTTTATCTGCTAAGGGGGCAGGACAACTGCACTGCATCAAAGGGACAATGGACCGTCAAACCGTCAAATCTTGGGTGAGAACCTCCTTCCCTCAGCCAAAATGGGTTGTGGATGGGTATTCCAGCATGACAATGACCTAAAAAACACAGCCAAGGCAACAAAGGAGTGGCTCAAGAAGAAGCACCTTAAGACCATAATCCCAAAGAAAGTCTCTGGAGGGAGCTGAAGGTTCGAGTTGCCAAATGTCAGCCTCGAAACCTTAATGACTTGGAGAGGATCTGCAAAGAGGAGTGGGACAAAATACCTCCTGTGTGCAAACTTGGTGGCCAACTACAAGAAACATCTGACCTCTGTTATTGCCATCCTCTGGCGACCAATAGTCGCCTAACAAGCAGGAAGTGCCTCTAGAGGCTGTGTGATTAACATTGCAGGGTTAAGGGGACAGGGCCACTGCACCCAGACCACTTGAATGAGCTGAAGTAGTCTGGGTGCCTATAGTGTTCCTTATTATTTGCATATGTTTTCATGTATGTTCTAATTAGTGCATGCAATAAGAATAAGGGTCATTTACAGACAGGACTATCTCTTCAAATTTAGGAACTGCATTTATATTATGTTCAGATTGTGTATCACTTTAAAAGTTTAGTAGCAGGAATAATTAAGGCATAAGGAGAGCTATTATGTTTAACTCACAACGGAGAATCTGCTACATTTTGCAAACCACCAGTCCTATCGATAAAACTAATCATGGAACTCCACGAAATTCTAATACCCATCTGCCCAGCTTTCACTGTTTAGAATAATGCAAGTAAAATCCTTAAACATACTTTGGGAAGAATCTTTAGGACACAACATGTACGTTAAAACCTGGGATCTCCCTTCATTAAACCAACATTTGGCACTCTCCATGTAATGTTATTTGGCACGTGTTTATGCAGCAGTCAGGATGAATATGTTAGATACTCACGTAGCAGTTGTAAATGAGTGGGATTAGAGACAAAACATTTGTGTTTTTCTATGAATTCTGAATCCCAGTGCCTAGAACCCTTATTTAAACGCTTGCTTTGCTCTGAATCTTGGCAAGAACCTGGTTTATGATCTCCAAGGTTGAACTGATTAGAAACATCTTTTTTTTGGTGTCTGTCTATAAATCCCTCTGTAGTCTATGGCTGTATATGCAGTGCTGGAGGAACATAAGAATCAAACAGCGAGCTGGGTATTGCAAAATATTTTGGGAAGTTTAGTTCCAATAATTTTGGGAGGTGCAGTTGGTCAACTCTTACTAACAATATGCATTGAAGCCCAAATCAGAAGTTTGTTTAAGTATATTCTATTAATTGATTTTTATATTTTTTTTAGTGGTTATTTCTTTTTTTGTTTGTTTTTTGATGGATTGGGATTTTTATTTAATTTTTTTTTAAATTCCTCATTGAAATGGTGACTTGACAACCATATTGCAAAAACAGAAAATAATAGTTTGATTTTCTAACTTTCCCACTTTGGCATAAATGTAGCATTTTGTGTATCACTAGTAAAATTCCATATACATATGTTTTGTATTTTGAGACTTTAAAACAACACTGAATATATTTATTTATAATATTGACATGTTTTTTTATATTCTTGGGTCCCCCTGTAAAAGGGTAAAACAAAATACCAGTAAATACTTGTTTTATCCAGTACTATCCCAATTTCTGCACTGGAGCCACTGCTTTTGTTGTGTGGCGATCACCTTTACGGATGATCTCGGACCCTGATTGTACAGGGTTGAGAAATACGTTTGCAATTGTGATTGCATGTATGACTATGGCGGTTTCTCTATGTCTCTGTATGTGTTTGTCTGTATGACTGTATGTTTGTGTCTGAATGTCACTGTATTACTGTATCTGTTGGTATCTGTCTGTGTGTGTGTCTCGATGACTGGATCTGTATGTCTTTGTATGCCTGTGTCTCTGTATTCCTGTGTCTGTATGTTTATATCTGTACGTCACTGTATGACTGTATGACTGCATGTATGTTTCTGTATGTTATTGTCTGCCTGTGTGTGTATTTCTCTGTATGACAGCGTACCAGTATGTGTAGATTATATGACTGTGTTTGATTGTGTGCCGTTTATGAGTGTGTATATTTCTTTGTACTGTGTGCCTGGATAACTGTCTGTGTGTTTGTGTCTTTTTGCATGCATATCTATACACAGGGAGGAAAGAGTAGCACAAAGCGACTGGGGTGGAAGGGACACATAAAGGTGATGGGATAGGAAGAGAAACAAAAAAGGGAAACAAAAAAGAGCCACATAAATAGGCTGTAGGAGGAAGAGCCACACAAATTGTCTGGAAGGGAGAAAGAGACACAGAAATGGGACAGAGCAGAAGAAAGAGCAACATAAATTGGCTGGAAAGGATAAAGGGACACAGAAATGAGACAGAGTGGGAGAAATGGATCAGAAATGCGACTGGGGGTGGAAAGGGAAACCGAAATGGGACTGGGAGAGAAATACATACAACAGGGATGGGCGGAGTAAGAGAGACATAACGGGGCTGGTGGGAGTGTGCGACTCACAAAGGGGCTGATGGGGTAGTAAGAGAAACAAAAAAGGTCTGAGGGAAGTAAGAGCTTCACAAGGGGGGTTAAGATACACTAAATTGGATGTAACACACATAAATGGGCTAAAGGGGGTAAGCCATTCAAAAGAAGGGATAAGAAACACAAAAGGGGGTAAGCCATTCAAAAGAAGGGATAAGAAACAGATTAGGGGGGCGGGGCCTGACCGGGGAGCCGAGCAGACACGCTTTTCGTGAGCTCCCGAGACTGGGCCCGATTTTCGGCGGAAAACGAGGGGAAACCCACCCAATCTGGACCCTCAGCACACCAAACTGTGTGGCACACAAACTGGCACTGAGACAACAGGGGTACAGAGGGGCACTTTACAGACTCACTAACCCGCTGGGAATACGGACTGGGACCTTGGGGCCTACAACGCATGGTGGTGAGGAGAGACGGCCGCTCTCCCAACCTACCAAACCAAGCGGCACCCGCAGCATCGGGCCCCTCTACCCCCCCCCCCCCCCCCCCGGGACCAGTGTGGGTTATCCTGGTCCATTCCAGCAAATATCTCAAGCCAAACTTAGGTGCAACAGAAGTAAGCTGCCAAACGCACGAGACACAAAGACAAGCAGACGCACATAAAATGGCGACCACTGGCCATGCTGCAGAGCACGCTCCCACTCAGCCTCTACATGAGCGACTGGACGCACTGTTCCGCCGATTCTGGGAGAAGCTGAACAGCCGGACGGCACGCCTTACCCCGCAACACGGAGAGGAGGTGAGGCGGTCTCAGATAGAGAGGCAGGGCGGGCTGACCCCGAGAAAAGCCGCTGTGCACCGACAGACGACCCACCCATCCAGGCAGGGGAACAGAAGGAGACCCCCTCCTATACACCGGCCACACCGCAGGAGAGCCGCCCGCCGCTGGCGGCGGTCTACCACCTGGCCCTCCGCAGCGCCCGTCATGGGAAAGACCCGGCCCCGAGTGGCAACCGAGTCCGTGGCCACATGGTGCGTACCCCACTTGCTGCCAGGAAAGAGGGAGAAGCCCCCTGCCGCAATCACCTCCACTCCCCGCTGACCCACCTGAAATATATGCCGGAATCCAGGACCAGAGAGATCCCGAACGGCCGACACGCGCCCGATCGCACTAAAAGAGCCATCAGAACGGGCATAGGGTGAGGCAAGCTGGACTTATACAGGCCCCGGCCTGCAACTAACAACTCAGCCCAAAGCGCAGAGACTAACCTTATACCGAACTGAACTATAGAACTTATTGCATGCCTCTTTTAGTGGTAATCAGACCAAACCGCACGTATCACATGCCACATCCCTACCAAGGGAATATACTCACCTGTCACAATCAGCAATTCACAGGCATCACACATACAGATAACGCACCAGCTTGAACCCGAGAATGCCCTGCTCAGCAAACTCAGATGGTGTAATTTCACTCACATGAATAGCGGTAAAACCTCAGCATGCTCACACATAGTATCACACTCCTGTGTTACTCTCCTTGTCACGCATTGTCGCAACTCGATCTAATGAATGTTTGTGCTCCACCACCTTAAGCAGCAATTTCACTATCATAACATAATAGCTTGTTATGCCCTTCTTTAATGACTGGCAATGTCACACCAGTTGACACACGGTTTAACTCACTTGTACATATAATGTTGGAATATTTAGAACCGTTTACGCACTGTTAACCTAACATGCTATATAATAGACCAAACAACCCTGAGATATTCTTGCTAGTAAGCCTGTTGTAAATTCTTAGCGAGTTTTAATCTATGCTATATTATGACAATCGCTCGCCTGTTACTGCTAAGAACATACGTTTACAGTCATAGAGGTGACAACTCCTTATAACGTTCTAGCCCACTATAAAAAAATGTTGTGCATAGTTACTTTCGCTATACCTAACGACTTGTCCTACAATATGATATATTTACTGCAAAGTATGCAAAGTCTTTTATTGTTATGCCTATGTTACGATGTGTTTATATGCCTACCTACACCTGCTGTTGTGGCGATGTAGGCATCTCTGTTCTCTCTAAGCACAAATAAAATAAAGATTGACAAAAAAAGAAACAGATTAAGGGCTAAAGATGGTAAGAAATTTAAAAGACACACAAATGAAATGCCAAAGGGGTGGCAAAATGCATCTTTGCCTGTGTAGCCAAAAACTTGTTGCACTGGGTCTGTAAATAAGGAAACATTCTGCTGAAAGAGATGAAAATATAACAAAGTTATATAAATAATAATAATATAAATAAAACACATTTGGGGGGGGGCAGTCTAAGCAGTATTATCCACTTTTGCTAAGTGTAATGTTTATGATGCCGAGGGGCTTTTTTATGTCAAACTGAGGGGTTTTTTTTTGTTTTGTTTTTTAACAAGAATCTGGGCTCTCCCCAACACCCAGAAACGTTTTCCCCATCCGACTTCGTAATGCGGAATTTACACTTCTGCATTATCAATATGAATGCCATAGAAAATTAAGAGCAATTAATTTAAGATAATGGTAATTTGATCATTTGGAGCTAAGATGCAGTAGTTATAGTGCTTAGAATTCTTGCAATCATTGAAAATTGGCCTTAGAATTCCAAATTATAGGTTAAAAAATAAGCTATCTGTGCTAGAGCGTCGCTTTCCTATGGGGAGCGCTAATGCGCATGCGCGGCATTGTCGTGCATGCGCATTAGGTCTCCTCGGCTGGTGGGCAGGATCAGTCTCACCCACCGGCCGACGGAGTCAGTAGGAGGAGCGGCGCGGAGGAGGAGACAGCGACGAGGGACATCGTCGCTGCCTCAGGTAAGTTACTGAAGGGGTTTTCACCCCTTCAGTAAACGGGGATTGGGGGGTGGGAGGGAGAGGGAAGCTGCAGTGCCAGGAAAATGGATTGTTTTCCTGGCACTGGAGATTCCCTTTAAGAGTAACGTTGTTTGCTATAAAAGGGGTTATTTATATTTCCACTGATTCTCTAGCAAGTGTAGCTGTGACAATGTAAATACAAGTTGATATGCTTACTCTGCATATAAATATCAGAATGGTAGAACGATGCATGCTAAATGCAAAATATGCACAAGAAAAACGAAATTGGAATAACTGGAAAAGTAGTAGTAGTATCTGTAAAATGTAGAAAGAATTGAAAAAGAGTAAAACATATCATATGGTTAAATCAAACAATCTAGTTCATCAATAATCACATACCTGCCAGCATTGGCATCCCATGAAACGGACCGCCGGTGGGCAGGAGGAAACGTGCCCTTCAGGGGTCCAACTGAAGAGTAGGCAGGTCAGTCTGGCATACACTATCACCTGCCAATCACCCAGGCTGGACCACAAAAACTCCCTGAGTGTAGCGCTTGCGTGTCTAATAATGACTTTGAGCTTTACTTTCTGGGGACAGTTACCTAGCGCACCTAAAAGCAGGACACCAGGATCAAAGTTGGGATGGCAGTACAGGACCTTAAAATATAATACTTCAAAGCGTATAGTCACTTATATGTAAGTTCTGCCTAAAGCAAGCCCACACTTTACGTTAAATTAAATTAAAAATGACTTATTTCAGAAATCTACAGAAACCAATTTACTAATTTTATCAGTTGTGTACCTTTTAGGTGTGCTATAGAGTTGTATAATCGACCGTTACAGTAAAGTAAGTGTCAGTATTATTTATATGTATTTTGCTAGGCTGCGTACCTGCTAGTAAGAATAGATTGTATCCAGCACCGATAAAAAGCTGTGAAATTGAGAAACTGATTCAGAGCATCATCGTATGCAAGCTTGCAACTGTATCAGAAAGAAAAATGTGCTTTGCCCTTTGAATGAAATAATATGCATTCATAACTCAGCTACTCGGTGATAAATACAGCCTGTAAAAGATTCATCAATCTACCTTTGTAAAGGTAAATTAGTGATTGGATTACTGTATCAGAACCTTGCCTCAGCACAGATCCCTAGCTCAGGAATTGTATTCACGCAAATAAGGGAGAAGCAGATGCATCACTTAAAATAGACAGTTTGACGCCCCCCTTCCCCCCTTCCCTCCCTCCCTCCCTCCCCACCTCCCCACCCACCCCCACATCCCCCTTCCATTTAAGTCATCTTTTTTAAAAAAGAGCCCAAAACAATTAACGGGACACATCAAGAACACATTTACCCCATATTTTATAATGCATTAAAGAGATAATGCATTCAAAAAATGCAACAACGGGGCGGGGCCTGACCGCCAACAGGATCAGACGTGCTCCGTCTGAGCTCCTGCTTCTAGGCCTGAGAATTGGTGCCAAACACAACCACTGGCCCATACTGGTGCCCACAGCAATTACCAGCAGCTAGGGTACACGGGAATACCACTCTAGACCCTGCCTGGCACTCCACAGCAACCCGACAAGGTCCGAAGCGCTCCGGAGCTTGAGCCGGGTAGGGACGGCCGCTCTCCCGGGTCTCCGACCGGTGTCTCGCTTACCCCCCCCTCTGGACCGGGGGGGTCATCCAGTGGCCACAACAACTACAGGCCTACCAAGACCCAGCGACGTCGCTACCACGACCAACGGCCTAAACATCTGACCAAAGATGCCGGACGCCATGCATGACGAAGGCAATGAGGGGCCCTATCACAACAGCCCAGCGCTCACAACGCGAACAGCTTACAGGTACAAACCAGCCTGCCACCCACATCAGCCAAGGATAAACCCCCAGCAAGGCGCCCTGACCTGACACCACCCGGGAAGCAATCTTGGACTCCTACTCTAGCCCCAAGGCAGGCCCGAAACGGGAGGGTGAGGCGGGTGCACAGCAAACCAGCACCTGCACTGAACTGGAACACACCGCAGACACATAGGCAAACACCTACACTCCAGACGTGCAGGGAAGCCGGTCTCCCATACAAAGAGCCGAACACCACTCTCTCACCAGCACAGAAAAAGCCACAAAGCACAGAGACAGCCGGTTTACAGCAGGACCTCACAACACCTTTAGAGGGCGTCAGCACAGCGGAGAAACAAGCATCAGTCCGGCTACACTACCCTACCGTCACCTCACCAGCGGTACACATGGAAGCGATGGACAATGCTATTAAGTCAAAGCGTGGTGTGGGATAACAGCTAGTATAGAGCTCCATGAAGCTGGACACCACGGGATAATACACTCCCTTACCTGCTTCAACATGGCTATTGCAGTAACAAGCAGACCATTGACACGGACGCTATTTGATACACCAGAGTAACCTGGAATATAGCTGTATTTTGTACCATGTCTTTGCTTAGCTTAGCTCACAGTTTACGTGCAATATATGATAGGGAGACCTTCTTAAAGGCACATACACCTCTGCCTCCCTGACCACGAGGTTTAGCTTGCCCCTGAGTCACACATACACCACACCACCCTGTTAAAGATGTGCAACTAGTTCTTACAATGGCCGCCTTGCCAGGCGCAGTCCTGTCATCCTGTAACCCACTGGATTAAGCTTTAATCGCACCACTCTATACATGTCAATCCTGAATTGCAATGTCAGACAGCTATCGATATGTTTAAACATGGTTAATATCATCTCATTTAACAAATGTGCATATAATCTTTCATACCCTTTTGATGTAAGCAATGAATATAAGCGTGAGGATTGCCGTCGGGGTACCCCACGCAAGTGGTACTGTTTTCTTGTGCACTGCAAAAATAAAAAATAAAAAAAAAATAAAAAAAATGCAACAACAAAAAAAAAACACAAAAAACAAACCAAACAAAACAAATGATAATATAAAGAAAAAAGACATATTTGCCTTAAAGCTAAGCATGATTTAACAGATTAAACTCCTCCCTCACCAGGAAGAGGATCCACCAATCAGGAGCCTCTACTTCTCCTCTTTTGGTTCTGATTTTATCCAATAAGCCCTTGTCCTGCAGGAATTTATCTGCTAGCTGCTGTTGCACTCATCACAATGAGTGAATATCCTTTGAAATGATAGCCGCCATACCAAGGATGCTATCCATTTGTATACAGTCTAGTTTAGAGTTTTGTTAACCAAGCTTATTGCACTGATAGTCAGGCCCTGTGGGTAGTGTCTCTGCTCTCTGGGGAGCGTCTGGCGTTTATACCTACTTGTACATGCAGAAAGCTTATACAGGTTTGAAGAAATTGACATGGCAAACGTGGAACTGAAAACTTTCTTTGTTGTGTTAGACAGGGAGCTGGCCTTTAGCACCAGCAACTTTCCTAAATTGTTAAAAAAAAAAAAAATAGTGGTAATCTATGCAATCTTACAAAGTTGTTATGGTGCTTGGAAAAAACCTTTATTAGTAAAAAAGATTTTATTATGAATAATATTGTACCAGTACTTGCAGATGTTACAAGATGGTAAATAGATGACTGCACAATATGGTAAAATTCTTCCCCCTCTCTTTAAAGTATAGGACCTGACTTTTCCCCCCATCCGAATTTTTATTAGTTTTTAAATTTTGGAAATATTCTACCCTGGCTTCTTAATCTATGTTTGACCAATTTCTTTTAAAAACATATAACACACAGTTTAGTTTATAAACTCCGTTTTGATCCTGAATGGATTTACGTTTCTAATCCCGATGATCATTGTTTTGCAAAGGAATTGTAGAAATACAATAAGATTGAAAGAACAATAAATAATAACTGTACGGTTTAAAGACCCTATCTACATAGAGCATAAGACTTGTTTTGTTGTGTTTTTTCTTATATAAAGTATATAAATTAGCAATATAAAAGTGTGTTCTTGAAGAAGATAGACATTGTATATTGCAGATAATACAGTTAAGATACGCAGCAATAAAACAATACTATTTTACAAACTGTAAACATTTTTTTAAAAATAAACTAATTGGGAAGAAGGCAACCTTATGAACGCAAATAGAAACCCCAAAATATAGATTACGTATCAATTTAATTGGAAAATAATCCAAGCAAATTGTAAATATATGTGTCTGTTTAATTGTAGTATACCTTTTACAGTCTAAATATTTGAAACTTCCTTTATTGTTTTTTTTTTATTAAACAGGAAATTGTAAAGAGTCATAAATAGCGATAAAAATAACATACGTTGAGTATATTTCCAGTTCTGACTGTTTTGAGTTAAAATAAAGTGCAATCTCTTATGTTCATTTTTCCTCTGTACCTGGGTTAGTGATTACCCTCATTTGGGGATTAAAACTCACCTAGAATTGTGTGACCCCCATGTTGGTTAGAGGTATTTGCATACTTGGTAACTCGGGGCATCAAACTTAATCATCTAAAATTATGAGAATACGTATCAGGGAAACATATTTTGTTATGCTTTAATGACTACAATTACGTCATTATTAAGTGATGAGTCCATTTTAATAAACCTAACCAACTACCTCTTAAATGTATGTATTTTATATTGAGGTATAAAGAAGTGTAAACTAAACAGACAGATACTCTTCAGCTCCCCAGCCTACAATCTGTATTTAGCCTAAAGTGAACTCTGTAAAGCTGGCTGGAATTCAGTAGAATTCTCTAACAACAAGGCAAGAAAACTGCTCGTAGTCAATAGGTCTCCGAGAGCAGAATAGAAGAGCAGACTCTGGGCTGCATCGAGTGTTTTAGTCTTATTATTTAGGCAGTTTCCTAGTTCACTTAGACCAGTGTTCCCCAACCCCCGGGCCGCGGACCGGTACCGGTCCGTGGATCAAACGGTACCGGGCCGCCCAGGGGTGTGCGAGCCTGCCGGCTAATGCAGGGCTGGCATTGCCCAAGTGCCAGCCCTGCAATGTGCCTGCGGACCGGAGGGGAGATCAGAGATCTCCCTCCCCGGTCTGCAGGCACGGTGCTGGCAGCCGGCAGGGGAGGGAGAGAGGACCCAGGAGCTCTTACCTGCAGCTCCTCCGGGTCCTCCTCTCGCGAGATTTGGAGCGTTGCCGCGGTAACCACGGCAACGCTCCAAATCTCGCGAGAGTGAACTCTAGCCCTGTAACTGGGCTAGAGTTCATCTCACCACCACCGGACCACCAGGGAATCCCCACCGGACCACCAGGGACTAAGAAATGTCCCCCCTCCTCCCAGTAAAGGTAAGAAGGGAGGGGGGACATCAATATATTATATTTAATTAAATAAAAAGCCTCCCTACCCTCCTTACTCCCCATACACACACTGCCCCCATACACACACTGCCCCACAAACACTCCACCATACACACACTACACACACTGCCCCCAAACACTGCTCCCATACACACACTACACACACTGCCCCCATACACACACTGCAAACACTGCCCCCATACACACACTACACACACTGCCCCACAAACACTGCCCCATACACACACTACACACACTGCCCCCAAACACTGCCCCATACACACACTGCCCCGCAAACACTGCCCCCCATACACACACCGCCCCAAACACACACACACTGCAACTCTCACACACACTGCCACCCTCACATACACACTGCACCGCTCACACACACATACACACAATTTTGAGTCTATGTCTTTATGTGACTGTGTTTGTGATTTTCTGACTATGTATGTGTCTGCGTGTTTTTTTAATATATGTGACTGTTTTTTTTTTTTTGTCTTATTAAATCAAAACAAGTGGGCCACGCGGCGATAAAAAGGTTGGGGAGCACTGACTTAGACAATAACTACATGTGCACCACTCGGTGGGCGACATACATCTCCAGGCTTGCTCAATATTGGCTATTTAAAATCATTCAAATCATTTGCTGGGAGATGAGCTGGGGAGGCATTATGGTTCCTTCTCACAGCGCTTATCCCAGCACATCTGCCCATTGTAGTAATGGGCAGATCATGTTCCATGGCTGGCTGATTTGAGGATGAGGGTCCTTGTACAGAGCCTCACATGCCAGAATTCCTGACAACTAATTTATGTACTAAGCCCTGCAAGAGTTCTTAAGGCTGTGCACTTAAGGAAGTTGTAAAACACGCTTTCCTGAGACAGGAAGAGTCACTGCATGAGTTCCACATTTAAAGGGGTTAAAAGCATTTGGCCTGACATTACCTACCCCCCCTCCCATCTGAAACTTGCACAAATACCTTGCAAAGTGTACACACACAGGACACCAAGCAATACACAAATAAAGTGCATGCACAGGACACCAAGCAATACACAAATTCAGTGCAGGCACAGGACATCAAGCAATACACAAATAAAGTGCATGCACAGGACACCAAGCAATACACAAATAAAGTGCATGCACAGGACACCAAGCAATACACAAATAAAGTGCATGCACAGGACACCAAGCAATACACAAATAAAGTGCATGATCAGGACACCAACCAATACACAAATAAAGTGCATGCACAGGACACCAAGCAATACACAAATAAAGTGCATGCACAGGACACCAAGCAATACACAAATAAAGTGCATGCACAGGACACCAAGCAATACACAAATAAAGTGCATGCACAGGACACCAAGCAATACACAAATAAAGTGCATGATCAGGACACCAACCAATACACAAATAAAGTGCATGCACAGGACACCAAGCAATACACAAATAAAGTGCATGCACAGGACACCAAGCAATACACAAATAAAGTGCATGCACAGGACACCAAGCAATACACAAATAAAGTGCATGCACAGGACACCAAGCAATACACAAATAAAGTGCATGCACAGGACACCAACCAATATACAAATAAAGTGCATGCACAGGACACCAACCAATACACAAATAAAGTGCATGCACAGGACACCAAGCAATACACAAATAAAGTGCATGCACAGGACACCAACCAATACACAAATAAAGTGCATGCACAGGACACCAACCAATACACAAATAAAGTGCATGCACAGAACACCAACCAATACACAGAGTGGATGCACAGGGCACCAACCAATACACAAATAAAGTGCATGCACAGGACACCAACCAATACACAAATAAAGTGCATGCACAGGACACCAAGCAATACACAAATAAAGTGCATGCACAGGACACCAAGCAATACACAAATAAAGTGCATGCACAGGACACCAAGCAATACACAAATAAAGTGCATGCACAGGACACCAAGCAATACACAAATAAAGTGCATGCACAGGACACCAACCAATATACAAATAAAGTGCATGCACAGGACACCAACCAATACACAAATAAAGTGCATGCACAGGACACCAAGCAATACACAAATAAAGTGCATGCACAGGACACCAACCAATACACAAATAAAGTGCATGCACAGGACACCAACCAATACACAAATAAAGTGCATGCACAGAACACCAACCAATACACAGAGTGGATGCACAGGGCACCAACCAATACACAAATAAAGTGCATGCATAGGGCACCAACCAATACACAAATAAAGGGCATACACAGGACACCAACCAATGCACAAATAAAGTGCATGCACAGGACACCAACCAATACACAGAGTGGATGCACAGGGCACCAACCAATACACAAATAAAGTGCATGCATAGGGCACCAACCAATTCACAAATAAAGTGCATGCACAGAACACCAAGCAATACACAAATAAAGTGCATACACAGGGCACCAACCAATACACAAATAAAGGGCATACACAGGACACCAACCAATACACAAATAAAGGGCATACACAGGACACCAACCAATACACAAATAAAGGGCATACACAGGACACCAACCAATGCACAAATAAAGTGCATGCACAGGACACCAACCAATACACAGAGTGGATGCACAGGGCACCAACCAATACACAAATAAAGTGCATGCATAGGGCACCAACCAATTCACCAATAAAGTGCATGCACAGGGCACCAACCAATACACAAATAAAGTGCATGCACAGAACACCAAGCAATACACAAATAAAGTGCATAGACAGGGCACCAACCAATACACAAATAAAGGGCATACACAGGACACCAACCAATACACAAATAAAGGGCATACACAGGACACCAACCAATACACAAATAAAGGGCATACACAGGGCACCAACCAATACACAAATAAAGGGCATACACAGGACACCAACCAATACACAAATAAAGTGCATGCACAGGACACCAACCAATACACAAATAAAGTGCATGCACAGAACACCAACCAATACACAGAGTGGATGCACAGGGCACCAACCAATACACAAATAAAGTGCATGCACAGGACACCAACCAATACACAAATAAAGTGCATGCACAGGACACCAAGCAATACACAAATAAAGTGCATGCACAGGACACCAAGCAATACACAAATAAAGTGCATGCACAGGACACCAAGCAATACACAAATAAAGTGCATGCACAGGACACCAAGCAATGCACAAATAAAGTGCATGCACAGGACACCAACCAATATACAAATAAAGTGCATGCACAGGACACCAACCAATACACAAATAAAGTGCATGCACAGGACACCAAGCAATACACAAATAAAGTGCATGCACAGGACACCAACCAATACACAAATAAAGTGCATGCACAGGACACCAACCAATACACAAATAAAGTGCATGCACAGAACACCAACCAATACACAGAGTGGATGCACAGGGCACCAACCAATACACAAATAAAGTGCATGCATAGGGCACCAATCAATACACAAATAAAGGGCATACACAGGACACCAACCAATGCACAAATAAAGTGCATGCACAGGACACCAACCAATACACAGAGTGGATGCACAGGGCACCAACCAATACACAAATAAAGTGCATGCATAGGGCACCAACCAATTCACAAATAAAGTGCATGCACAGAACACCAAGCAATACACAAATAAAGTGCATACACAGGGCACCAACCAATACACAAATAAAGGGCATACACAGGACACCAACCAATACACAAATAAAGGGCATACACAGGACACCAACCAATACACAAATAAAGGGCATACACAGGACACCAACCAATGCACAAATAAAGTGCATGCACAGGACACCAACCAATACACAGAGTGGATGCACAGGGCACCAACCAATACACAAATAAAGTGCATGCATAGGGCACCAACCAATTCACCAATAAAGTGCATGCACAGGGCACCAACCAATACACAAATAAAGTGCATGCACAGAACACCAAGCAATACACAAATAAAGTGCATAGACAGGGCACCAACCAATACACAAATAAAGGGCATACACAGGACACCAACCAATACACAAATAAAGGGCATACACAGGACACCAACCAATACACAAATAAAGGGCATACACAGGACACCAACCAATACACAAATAAAGGGCATACACAGGACACCAACCAATACACAAATAAAGGGCATACACAGGACACCAACCAATACACAGATAAAACACATTTTAAAACAATGATTTTAACAAAAGCTGGGGGTGTGTGAAGCTGTTCTGGTTTGACAGGTATATTCAGCAAGACTTTAATTTCCCTGTAACAATATGCACTGTTGTAGGTTACTGCATACGCTATGATAGCAACAAGTCAAAGTGTGATTAGTGCACGATAGGGTCATTTTATAGCTAACCCATGCTTTGGTCCCAAGTCTTTCATAAAGAACACATAGATACGGTATGTAGGCAATAAAACAATCTGGTTATTTACTTAAAGGGACACTCCTGGCATCAAAGCAATTTTATCTAAATGAACTTATGGTGCCAGGTGCCCCCTGGACACACTATTACCTTCAGGGGTTAAACCGTTCTCGAAAAGTTTAATCCCAAATTTTCCTCCAGTGATGTTCCTCAGGTCCCCCCTAGGCGACATCCATCTGCTGAATCTCAGTTTCAGGAAGTGCGGAGTGCCGCTGGGCCAGGGAGCTGCTCATTAGCTAAGAGCAAAGTCATCTGACACTCTCCGCCAATAAGTGACTCCCTGTTCATAAATCTGGCTTAAAATTTGAAATAAGTTTCTTTTCAAGCCAAAGTAACAAAACTTGAAGCATCGCTGACAGATCATTTTTCCAGTTAATCTATTTTGCCCTTAAATTCACTTTAAATGATCTCTTTAGTAAATAACTCTGTGTGATAATGCTTTGCATGCTTGTATGCATAATAATGCATTGCTTTCTAAAAGGATCGGATGTAAAGGTTATTTTTTTTTTTTTTTAAACTAACACATACATTGCACAGATGATGTAGACCGTTATATTTGGAGCAAATATTTTTTTTTTTTTTTTTTTGTTCACATGCATCACATAAAAGGTAGCAAGATAATAATGTGAAGCTTAGTAAAAAGCAAGCAATGCATCCCTTCTACAGCACATCAAGAATGTAGATTGTTAACAAATCATAATGGGATAAGATATATGATTAGTAACTCAAAATGATTCATAAAGTCTGTAATTCCATATTGTTGTATCACCATATATTTACAGTCAGTATAATAACATTGATTCAAATTATTATTATTATTCATAGTCATAATATGTTGATTTTTGTATTTTTAGAAGATGGTAAGATAGATGGAGAGAAATATATGTATATAGATTTAGAGATATGGATATATAGAGAGAGAGATTATAGATATGTGTGTATTTTATATATTGCATGTATGTATATGTGTGTGTATATATATATATATATATATATATATATATATATATATAAATATATGTGTGTGTGTGTGTGTACACGTATACAGAGAGCTAGAGAGTGTAGATATAAGTGTGTATACTATATATTGCTTGTAAGTATATGCATAAATATCTTAAAAATGGCTGGATAGAGGATCAGGTGCAGACATAATATGCCTTGTTCGTTTTCGTTTCTTTTTGCCTAAAGAAAATTCTCTAGTAAATTAGAGAAGTGAGAGAATGTATTAAATTTAGAAAGTCTAAATTGTGAGTCAGGAATGCCGAGTGCAAAGTCAGTGGCTGGATGGAGAATGAATTGTTGTGACTTATAACTCTCATATGAAACTTGTCTATAATCTGTTTTGGCAGCACAAAAGGGACACTTTGAGGACAACAAAGTACGTGGAGCTTGTTATTGTAGCAGATAATCGAGAGGTAAGATATGAGAAAACCCGGAGCGCTTGTTTTCAAAGGCTCTTTTTTGCTTGCTTCACAGGAAAAAATAAAAAGCAAAATATACATTTTACACTTTATGCCCAGCTGTTCTAGGAGAGTGTGATGCATGTGATAAACAGCGAAGTAAGAAAAGCATATTATGTATGTAAGTGAGAGAGATTCCCAACAAAATCCCTGGCACAGAGAATTATTATTTTTTTTACTCGGGTTATACATTTACAGGGTTCTAAATGGGTTGACACTTGATCTGTCCATAATCTATTTATTATTTATTACGTAACCAATGACATCTGCAATAAAGGACCTATTCGCAAATATTAAAGAAAACGCAAGGGACACTGTAGGCTCCCAGACCACTTCAGCTCATTGGAGTGGTCTGGGTGCTGTGTCCCTTTTGCACCTAGTGTTACAATGTTAAACATTGCAGTTCCAGAGAAACTGTAGTGTTTATATTGCAGCACTAAGTCAGCCTCTAAGTCAGCACTAAGTCAGCCACTAGAGGGCTTCCTGGTTTGAAACTGACCTTTGGTCTGGTATCTGATGCTGGACGTCCTCACACTCTGCATGAGGACCTCCAGCGTCAGATTTTTTCTCTTAGGAAAGCACTGATTCAATGTTTTCCTATGGGGAGGTCTAATGCAGGTGCGGCATTTGCCACGCAAACGCATTAGCGCCCACTCGTTGTGGGACTGAGGAGGAGCTTCGACCCAGCTCCGAGGGGCATCGGAGCTGGGATCAGGTAAGTAAACAAAGGGTATTTACTACTTTATTTACTGGTAAGAGGGGTGTGCAAGGGAGGGGGCAGGCAGGGGAGGGTACGATGGTGCCAAGAATACAGCTCTGTATTCCTGGCACTATAGCATCCCTTTAATTTATCAAAATCAGAAGCAGTAGGTGTTGAACTAAACCCAGTAGACAAATGTTGTTTCTGTGAGCAGCACACAAGGGAAAATGCAACACAATGTATATATTATTGTTAAGAATATATTATTGTTAAGAAAATAAGCATCCATTTTTTTGTTTGGCTTCACCTGAGCGTTACTCTCTTTTTCTATTGGAGCACAATTGTAATTGTCCTACCAGGTCATCGATCAGCACCATGATCTTGGATCTGGAAATCAAGTCCCCCCAACTTTCTGGTTTTCTTTCCATTCACTTTTGCACCAGTAGGGGAGGGGGGGGGGGGGGGGGGAGAGAATGGTACAGGGTGTCACTGATGGCCATCCATTAGCCTCCTGTTTTCTTTTAACGGGGTGCTACACAACCTGCTAAAGATTTTGAAAGGTGTGATACAACTTTTATAAATTAGAGACATCGACCTGACACATCTTTGTCACTAGGTTGCAAAGTTACTCATCAATATTAAAAGGTCTGCATACTAAATGGCAAAATTCGGGCTAACATAGCCAAGTTTAGAATATGAATTATTATTTCTTTGAGATGTATTCCAGATCATCTATTTTGGACTAAGCTTTGAAATGCAGTTTTTAATTTGCCAAAGCTCACTGTGAAGTAACTAAATTCTGCAAATTTGTTTAAATTTCGGATTTATCAAATAAGCATAGAATGCTTTCTACAAAGATGTTGATTTCCTCACGTGATAATCATTTCCTCAACACAGAGATCTGAGCTACAGGGGAGAGCAGGAGAACCATTCTTCAGGTAGTTCTCATGCTTTCCTTCACAGCAACTACACTGTCTGTTCTGTAATTGCTGTGAATATTCCTTTGGCGAGTGTATGCACTTTGCTAGAGATATCAATAATTCTGACGCTCATTTGCTGCCAATGAAACTGTTCCCAAGCACTACCAGTGGTTGTGGGGGCATGGGGTAGGTGGAACCAGTGAGGCTAGTTCCTGTTGCACCCACCACCCCAGCATGATGATAATGCAGCAAATGCTGGAGATGTGATACGTATTTAACATCTCCTAAAGCAATTAAATACATAATGTATCACTATAATAATTTAGCATGTTCTGTGCATAAAGAAATGCAAACTTTTAAAGTTATCCTGTCATGACATATTTCCTTTAATTAATGGGACACTATAGTCACCAAAACAACCTTAGCACTTTAGCTTAACGAAGAAGCTTTGGTGTATAGCTCATGCCCCTGCAGTCTCAATGCTAAATTATCCGATATTTAGGAGTTACCTCCCTACATGTGACTTACACAGCCTTCCTAAACACTTCCTGCAAATAGTCCTCTAACGTTTACACTTCCATTTTGGCAAATTCTGCTTAATTTAGAATTTCTTATCTCCTGCTCTGTTAATAGCCTGCTAGACCCTGCAGGAGCCTCATGTATGTAATTAAAGATTAGAGCAGGAGATAAAAAAGTTTAACATAAGTTACATCTGATTAAACCATTGCAGATTGTGTCAGTCACAGCCAGGGGAGCAGTGCTGTATTTACAGCGAGGCTAACAAGGCATTTTC
This sequence comes from Pelobates fuscus, assembly GCF_036172605.1. Classification (NCBI taxonomy): domain Eukaryota; kingdom Metazoa; phylum Chordata; class Amphibia; order Anura; family Pelobatidae; genus Pelobates; species Pelobates fuscus. Next base: position 52,656,296 of record NC_086326.1, read on the forward strand.
CTTGGATAACACTTTAAGGAGGGTGGTAAAAAACGCTGCCCCCTTAAGTGCCCTGGCACATGCCTTGTTAGCCTCTTTCATTGAGGACCCGAAAGCTGGCCGGCTGGCCACCTCTGGGTTCCCCCCGAGGCGCGCGTCTGCCAATTTTGTGGGCAGGTGGAGAGGGAGAGCCATCCTCTGAGCTCTTCCTGCTCAGCTCCCTGGCGCCCATAGGTGTTGCTGAAGCTGGAATGATGCCATATTCCGGCTCCCATCATCACTCAGCGGCACGCAAGGGAGCTGAACAGGAAGATTACAGCTCCCCCACCACTTGCATTGACCGGCCACCCATCCACACTGCAACACAGGAGCCCAGCAGGTGACATACAGCACAGGAGACAGCAGCAGAGAGCCCAGGAGGCAGTAGCAGCCAGCCCAGCAGCCCCACTGGACCCCAGGGAAAGAACCCACTGCAGCTAGTAGGGAGGCTGGGTGAATTTAAGTTAATACAAACAATAAATAACCATCTGTGAGTGTGTGAGGCAATGTTTGTGATTTTGAATCTGTCAGTATCTGTCAGTGTATGTGTGTGTCTGCCAATGTATGTCTCTGTCTTAGTGAGTGTGTCTGTCAGTGAATATGTGTGTGTCTGTCAGTATATATCTATGAGTGTGTGTCTGTTAGTGATGGTATGTGTTTGTCAGTGGATGTCTGTGAGTAAGTGTGCAAGTCTGTCAGTGAATGCATGTGTCTGTCAGTGTATCTCTGGTGAACAAGTGTGTGTCTGTCAGAGTGTGTCTGTTAGAGTGTCTGTCAGTGTATGTATGGTGAGTGAGTGTCTGTAAGTGTGTGTCTGTCAGTGTATGTATGGTGAGTGTGTGTGTTTGAGTGATTGTGCGTGTCTGTCAGTGTGTCAAATCCATAGGCGTGCGCAGCCTATTGCATTAGGGTGTGCACCCTCAAGCACAAGCACACGCGGCGTGTATATATATATATATATATATATATATATATATATACACACACACACAAAGCTGTGTGTGTGCTGTGTGAGGGTGCTGTTAGTGTGATGTGTGTGTGTGCTGGTAGTGTACTATGTGGGTGAGGGTGTTTGTGTGTGCGTGCTTGTGAGGGTGCTGTGAATGTACTGTGTGTCAGGGTGCTGTTTGTGTGTGTGTGTGTGTGCACTTGTGAGGGTGCTGTAAATGTACTGTGTGTCAGGGTGCTGTTTGTGTATGAGGGTACTGGTAGTGTTTTGTGTGTGTGTGTTTGTTAGGGTCCTGTTTGTGTTTGTGAGGGTGCTGTGTGTGTGGGTGCTGTATGTGTGTGTGGGTGCTGTATGTGTGTGGGTGCTGTGTGTGCTGTATGTCTGTGGGTGCTGTGTATGTCTGTGGGTGCTGTGTATGTCTGTGGGTGTGCTGTGTATGTCTGTGGGTGTGCTGTGTATGTCTGTGGGTGTGCTGTGTATGTCTGTGGGTGTGCTGTGTATGTGTGTGGTTGCTGTGTATGTGTGTGGGTGCTGTGTATGTCTGTGGGTGCTGTGTATGTGTGTGGGTGCTGTGTATGTCTGTGGGTGCTGTATGTGGGTGCTGTATGTGGGTGCTGTGTGTGGGTGCTGTGTATGTCTGGGTGCTGTGTATGTGTGTGTGTGCTGTGTGTGCTGTGTATGTGTGTATGTGTGTGGGTGATTGTGGGGGGTGGAGGTGGGGGTACATTACTTAATATCCCCCCTCCCTTCTTACTTTATGTGGGGAGGGGGGATTCTTGTTCCTTGTCCCTGGTGGTCCAGTGGAGGTGGAGGCAGATCAGTTATCCCCCCTCCCTTCTCACCTTATGCCTGGGAGGGGGGATCCTGCTGCTGCTGCCATCCATCCCTGGTGGACCAGAGGAGAGTAAACTCTAGCCCCGCAGGGCTAGAGTTCACTCACGCGAGATCTGAGCGTTGCCGCAGCAACGCTCAGATCTCGCGAGAGGAACCCGGCGGAGCTGCTGGCAATAGCTCCGCCGGTCCTCTCCTGCCTCCCTCACTGCCTGTGAGCCGGTGAGGGGAGGCTGAGAGCAGAGCCGGCGCTCGGATAGCGCCGGCTCTGCATGGACCGACAGGGGGGATCCTGAGATCTCCCCTGCCGGTCTCAATACATAGGCGTGCCGCGGGGATTAGGGTGTGCCCAGGCACACCCGGCACGCCTATGGTCAAATCAGTGAGTGTGTGTTTATGTCAGTGTATGTGTATCTCAGAGTGTGTGCCTGTCACTGAGTTGCGGTGTCAGTGTGTGTCTGTCAGTCAAGGTGCGTGTTGGTCCTAAATAGGAAGAGATGCATCACCTCATCAGTCTCAAATTACCTTTTAGACAGGGAGCACAGTACAACTGTCATTTATTTCTCATAAAAAAAAAGCTGAAAATGAAGGATTTAAAAAAGTGTATATATAAACGTTGGGACTGCCTTTTAAACATGATATATACAAATATAAGATTGGATTTCTTTGTTTGAATTGTCATGCTGCGAATAGCCTTATGTAAAATTACATATTGGTGAAGTGAGAATGTAATGAAAGGAAACATTAACATCCATTAACCATTTGAGCTTTGGAGCTTTGAAATATAAGGAAAGAATGTATATAAAAAACACACGAGTAGTAGATTTTCTATCCTTTGCAAAATAGAATTCATCCTGCATTTAATATTTTTGGATATACTTTTCAAATGACTTCATAGTTTTTCCTCTAAAATTTTTAAAATCATGTAATATTTTGAATTTTTTTTAAAAAAAATGTATCCAAAAATATTGAATCACTTAAATTGAAGGCCTTTATTTATTAGTTTTTAGATAAGCTTTTTTATTCCATTCATGATCTTTGTTTGTACCATTACTACAAGCGAGGAGAGCTAGAGATTTTTTTTTTTTTTTTTTAGCATGTAACCTTTTAAGTAATACGTATTAGAAGAGTGCACTTTGTCTCCAAATAATATTTATGGTGTACAAGGTTTTAAGAATATTAACTATGTTTTATTAAAATTGTCTTATGATTCGGTATGCATGATGTAAATACACACAAACATAAACATACATCCTAATATATACACTGAACAGCCACAACATTAAAACCACTGACCGGTGAAGTGGACAACACTAGTCCTATGGTTACAATGGCACTTGTCAAGGAGTGGGGTGTATGAGGCAGCAAGTGAACAGTCAGTTGTTGAATTTCATATGTTATAAGCAATACATTTGGACAAGCAAAGATATCTGAGTGACTTTGACGTTGGCCAAATAGTGATGGCTAGACGTCTGGGTCAGTGCATCTCCAAAGTCTTGTTTAGTGCTCCCGCTATAAAGTGATTAACGCCCACCAAAAGTGGTGCAAGGAAGGACAACTGGTGAACCAACCTCAGGGTCATTAACCCCCAAAGCTCAGTGATGTAAGTTGGGAGCGAAAGCTAGCCTGTCTGGTCCGATTACACAGAAGAGCTACTGTACTGAACTTAATTCTGGCCATGATAGAAATGTGTCTGAATACACAATGGAAAGCAGTTTGCTGTGTTTGGGGCTGCGTAGTGCAGACTGGTCAGAGTGCCCTCGATGACCCTTGCCCACCACGTGACCATCAGAACTGGACCATGGAGCAATGGAAGCAGGCTGTCTGGTCTGATGAATCACATTTTCTATAGATCAGGTGGATAGCCAGGTTTGTGTGTGCCGTGTACCTGGGGAAGAGGCAGCAGGATACACTATGTTGTATTGTTATATTTTAAGAGTGCAAATGTTTTGGGCTATTTCACCTTATAAGGTGCTACTTTATTTATTTAAATTCTAGGGTAAAATAATATTTTATTGCACCTTATTCACTTTTTTTGGTTTTGTATTAGTGGTACGCTCTGGGCACTGTTCTGCTGGGAAACCTTGGATCCTGGCATTATTGTGGATGTGTTTTCGACACACACCACCTACCTAGAGATTGTTGCAGACCATATACACCCCTTCATGGCAATTGTGTTTCCTGGTGGCTGTTGCCTCATCCAGCAGCATAATGCACTCTGCCACATAGCACAAATTGTTGATGTCTGGTTTGAGGAACACTACAAAGAACTCAAGGTGTTGCCTTGGCCTCCAAATTCTCTAGATCTCAATCTGATTGGAACAACAAATCCGATCCATGGAGGCCCCACCTCACAACTTGCAGGACTTGCCCAACTTGCACGATATTAAACAGGTGGTTTTAGTATTGTGGCTGATCAGTGTAAGTATGTAACATACAAGATTCAGCACATTTAGTCCAGTGCACTTAAACAACAACTTTAGAGTTCACTGAATGAATTTTTATTTTTTTTATAATTCTGTTTTTTTTTTTTAGTTTTTCACATTTAACATATAGTTGTACAGATAGGAAATTGGTGACAGACGAGGCGTTGATAACATCTCAGTTGGATCATTTTATTTGTTACATATCATATTTAAAAATAGATACAAGGGGGGCGTGGCCTGGACGAGCATGGTGCAGGACGCTCAGTAAATCAGCTCCGCACCCCTGGCCGAAATTAAGCTCAAAAACAGCATTAACACGGGTACTAATGGTCCGAACAAAGAAGCACCTAGCCCCGGAGACATCGGGGACCAACTCCCCGAGGAGATACACAGGCCCGATGGACGATTTTGTAGCTACACCGTCGGATTCCAGGGAACCGCAGCATGCGGCCAAGATGGCGCCCACATCGCCAAGCTCAGTGAGCACAGGAGAAATGCTGACGGGAGACACCCAGGCAAGTGATTTTGCCCTCATCAGAACTGAACTTACCCGGATCTCTGCCAACATGCTCTCCAAAGCTGACAAGGGAGCCATAGTTCAGGAACTGCGCACAGCGCTTCGAGAGGAACTGGCTGGCCTCCGCACGGACCTTACCACGCTGGAACACCGCGTAGACGAAATGGAGACGGCGGTACAAGGTAGTGAGGACCAACACAGGGCCACGGAAGTAGCTGTGACAAGGCAAGGAAACATGCTCCTCGCCATCCGCAGGCAGGTGGAAGACCTAGAGAACAGAAGCAGACGCAATAACATCAGGGTCCGCGGCCTGCCTGAGGAGGGTAATGTACCGCTTCACACCTCGCTGACCGATCTCTTCCGGCAGATCCTGGGAACACAAGCCCCAGCCACCATACATTTTGAGCGGGCGCATAGAGCCCTGGGTCCAGCAAGGCAAGACGGGAACCCACGAGACGTGGTCTGCTGCATAGCCACGCCAGGACTCCGAGATAACATAATGGCGGCCGCGAGAGCGCTCCCTGCCATCAACTACCAGGGAGCGGAAATTTCCCTATATCAAGACCTATCCAGCCTGACGCTCGATGCCAGGAGAGCCCTCCGCCCTGTGACGAATGCACTAAGGGAAAAGAGAATCCAATATCGCTGGGGGTTCCCCTTTAGCCTGCAGGCGAGGCATGGCAACGCTTGGCTTACGGCCCGCTGGCCGGAAGATGTTCCGAGACTCCAACGGACGCTAGGCCTCCCTCAAGTAAGGGTTCGAAACTGGATCCTCGACGAAGCCGCTGCCACCAGGAGAGACCCGCTGGCTCCTGTCAGACCACCCGACACCGCGCCTGGCCGCATAGGGCAACCACAACGGAGAGGAGGCCCTGAGGGCCCTGAAGAGTAAAGTAGTCGGACCCTGACCTGGACATGGGGACTGGTGAGTGCTTACAGTGTTTTGGGGGATTAAGGGGTCCTACCGTGAATGGAGTTTGCAGAGGATTATTGAGGGGTGGGGAGACTCTTTGCAGGTTTATTGGGGAGGGGGACGGGACCTGTGAGGCAGAACCCAGAGACTCAAAGCAGGGACATAGCAGGCAGGGGAAGGGTCTGAGTTTGGAGCGACCTTGTCCGCAGGCTGTACCCCTCAACCCAGGCCGAAGCCAGCAGCCGTATTGTGTGGCTCCAATCCCCGGGGCAGGCCGTTTGGGTGGGGGGCTGCAGGGGGGAGGGGGGACAATCAATGTTGTATGAGACTAGGGATTGGGGCATGTAAGACGCACAGACCCCCAGGCTTCACAGAGATAAACACGGCTGTGTGAACGAGAAGAACTGACAGCTGCCCCGACCACCTTTATTACGGGATGGGCGTCCCCTCACCTCCCGGGCTGGCCGGGGTCATTTATCCGCATGAGGACCTCTACTTATAACGGATGCTCTGGGGGAGCAAAGTGTGGGACACGGGGCCCTGGGGGGTGGGGGCGGGGGGAGCTAAGTTTACTAATGTTGTTGCTAGTTTGAATGTTTTTGGTATAACGTGCAGAACCGCCCAGTCCCCCGCTTAAGCAGTCTTTGGATGTCTATAGGACCCCCTACCACACATAGACGGTTATGGAGAGGAGGTGACGTAGGATGAGGGAATGTGTTACCGAACCAGGCCCTGTCATCTAGGGATACCCCGGAAGTTGCCCCCGTGAGACCCCCGGACGATGGCTGCCCCTGACACCCCCCCCCCAGGCGACAACTTGGAAATGCACCCCACCCCCGCCAGGGGTCATACTAATAAGGGAGACGGGCCACACTGTGAGGGCAGGCTGACAGGGTTTGCTAAAGCAAGTAATAGATACACTGACCGTCCCCCTCGCCGACTCCGAGCGGAGGGCACTCCCCCCCCAGCCAAACGACAACCTGGTGGATGGACCCGACTCCTGGGACACTGTTAGTCGCCCACCATCACCCGACAAATCCGACTATAAAATGTCTATACGGACCACATGCCTCCCGTGTCACTTACGCTCCCTCGGCCAGGGGGGAGGAACATTGATCACTTCCCCTAGGGACACGACACTAGTGATAATTACACCCTGATAGAAAGGGCTTAATACCCTGTAGTAGGATTTCTTAGTCCGCAGACAGGTATCATAACCACACCTAAGAGATCTCTGCAAACACATACCATACTCGTATACTGAACACTGTACCAGAGCCTAAAGGGCTACGTACCCCACTGACGGGCACCCCCTACCACTGGTGGGTGCAAGCCGGACTCTACCCACATAGAGACCCCGCACGACACCACCACCACAGGTGCCAAGTCTTTGTGAACCTGCTTCGAGCAGCTCACACTCCTTCCCTCTCTTCCCCTCCCTGACCTCCCTCCCCCCCCAACCCCACCCCGGGAATGGTAGGGACGGGGTTCGCTCCCGCTCCCCTCCGTGTCTGGTCGAACAATGCCCGGGGCCTGAACATCCCGGAAAGGAGGTCTCATCTCCTACGCTCCCTATGGACAGAACGGGTGTCTGTGGCGTTCCTCCAAGAGACCCACTTTCGAGGCACAGATGGACCAAGCCTGAAGGATGCGAGATACCCGGTGGGATTCTTCGCTAATCACCACACTGCCAAGAAGGCTGGGGTAGCGATCCTGTTTGCTAGTACGATTCCGTTTGAATGCACAGCGACCAAAGCGGACGAAATGGGGAGATATCTCTTCATAAAGGGCAAAATTGCGGACAACACCTACACCTTCGCTAGCCTTTATGCACCAAACGCCCGACAATCTGGTTTCCTCCGCAAAACGTTGCGCAAACTTGAACTGTTCAGGGAAGGTTTCCTTATTGTAGCAGGTGATCTGAATGCCGCCCTGGAACCGAGAATAGATACCTCAAAGGGAACGAGCTCCCTCCCGTCTCGGGACCTCCACGAGATCCGTAGAGCGCTCCAGGACTCGGGACTCATGGACAGCTGGAGGGTCCTACACCCGGACGAGAGGGATTTCACCTATTACTCGACGGCCCATAAGTCGTATAGCAGACTGGACTACATCTGCGTTGCCAGAGAACTACTGCCTCTGCTGCTAACGGCTGAGATCCGGCCCATGGGATGGTCGGACCACTCCCCAATAACGGCGACAATCAAGTCCCCTCTATTTCGACCCAGAGAGCGACAGTGGCGGATGAACGAGTCCATCCTTACTGATGATCTGGTTACAGCCGAACTCCGTTCGACACTGACAAGATTCTTCGAGGAGAATGAAACCCCGGAAATCCCAGCACTGACAATATGGGAATCTCATAAATGTGTGATCCGAGGAGAGCTGATCAGAATATGTACTCATAGACAGAAACAACAGCGAATGCGAATCGAGGACCTAACGTCCCAGATCGCGGCCCTGGAAACTGCACACAAAAACACCCAATCAGAGGAAAACTATAAGGCACTACTAGACGCCAGAGGCGCACTGAGGGACATCATACAACAGAAACTCCAATTTACGATACGCAAATCGCAGCGCTTTTTTTATGAATACTCAAATAAATGCGATCGACTCCTGGCCAGGATGCTGCAAAAGCAACGTCGTAAGTACCAAATTACGAAAATACAGCATAGAACCCATGGGGTAACTCAGCTCCCAGATAGGATCACAGAAGCATTCCATAGCTTCTACAGTGACCTGTATAACTTACCACCTAAGGACGGAGATAGAGACCACCATCGGCAAGAGGAACGAATAAGTAGCTACCTACAACGCCACGTCACGGAAACCTTAAGCGAGGAGGTGGCAGACAGTCTGGAAGCCCCGATCACTCTCGAGGAACTTCAGGCGGCATTGAAGGGCTCCAAACTGAATAAGGCTCCTGGGCCGGACGGTCTACCGCTCCGTTACTTCAAAGAATTTGGAGAAGTGCTCTTACCCAAGCTTCTCATTGGCCTCAATTCCATATTAGACGGCGCAACCCTACCCAGAGATGCCCTTACGGCAACAATTGCGATAATCCACAAGGAGGGTAAGGACCCCACTAATTGCGCAAGTTACCGGCCAATCTCGCTCCTGAATGCTGATTTAAAACTATTCACGAAAATCCTGGCGACTCGAATGAAAGGAGTGGTGCCTGCTTTGGTCCACCCGGACCAGGTGGGGTTCATTCCAGGTCGGGAGGCGAGAGACAACACCACAAGGGCCCTAAATGTCATCCATGCGGCACGGAGCTCCAGGCTGAGGGTCCTCCTCCTTTCCACAGACGCGGAGAAGGCCTTTGATCGGGTGGATTGGCGATTCATGTTGGCAACTCTCCGTGCGATGGGTTTTGGACCCCACCTCATAACGTGGATAGCGTCGCTATATACGATTCCTTCCGCTAGGATCCGAGTTAATGGAGCTCTGTCGGACCCAGTGCGGATCCACAACGGTACGAGACAGGGATGCCCACTGTCCCCCCTCCTGTTTGCCCTCTCCCTGGAGCCGTTCCTGGGGGCGGTCAGACGGGATGGGGGTATCAGGGGGTTCACCCTGGGAGGCCAGGAGCATAAGGTGGCCGCATATGCAGATGATATGTTATTCTTCGTCAGCGAACCCCTGGCCACTCTACCGAACCTCCTGAGGGCCTTCGATGAATACGGGCAGGTCTCCAATATGAAGTTGAACACTGATAAATCGGAAGCCCTACCCGTTACAACTGGAGAGGAGATGACAACTCATCTCAAGACCCAATATGCATTCAAGTGGTGCCCCGTTAAAATCAAGTATCTGGGGATCTGGCTGTCCACCGACCTAACTCGGATGTATGCCCACAACTTCGAACCCATGATCCACAGACTACGGTCGGACATGATGCACTGGTCGGGTCTATGTGTCTCCTGGTTTGGCAGGATGAACGCAATAAAAATGAATCTCCTGCCACGACTATTGTACCTGTTCCAGGCCATCCCCATAGGCATACCTCAGACTTTCTTCAAATCTATGGACACAGCCATTACCAAGTTTGTGTGGCAATCTAGGACCCCCAGACTGAAAAAGCAACACCTGCGCCTACCCAAGGCCCAAGGGGGAGTGGGGCTCCCCTCACTCTTAGACTACTACAGGGCAACCCACCTCCAACGCATAGTGGATTGGCACGTACCCAAATCCGATAAGAGATGGATACAAATGGAGAAGACTCAGATGGCTGGAACGCTACCGGCTGCGGTTTGGCTTGGGGACCCCCTAAGGAGCGTACACCTACGTGGCCACCCGCTCATTGGGGCGACCCTACGAACCTGGTATCGCATCAGGATCACCCTCACGCTTACCACCACACCAGGCCCACTAACGCCGATAACGCATAATCCGGAACTGGCGGGCGGCCTATCACCACAGGACATCGCGACCTTCGGCCTCTCGGAGTGGACGTATATGCGACAATGGTGTGGAGAGGACGGGATGAAACAACTCCAGGATCTGATGCCGGAACGTACCCCTACGGGACTAGACAGGTTCAGGTACTTCCAAACCAAAACATACTACCTAGCCCAACAGGGGAGGCGACTATTCCATAGAGCCCTCACGGAATTTGAACAAATATGTAAGAAATGTGCACATCTATGTAGAGGAATCTCGATCCTCTATGCAATGCTTCTGTCACCACAACAGCCGATACGCCTCACTCATGTGACGCGCTGGGAGGAGAGCACGGGTGTACAGTTGTCGGACCCCCAATGGACTAAAATCCACATCCTAACGCACCAGAGCTCCCTCTGCTCCAAACAGCAGGAGCTCAATTTTAAACTACTGACCAACTGGTACAGAACTCCTGCAAGGATCCACAGGATGATACCATCGGTTCCTGCAACCTGCTGGCGCTGCGGTGGAGAAGACGGCACGGACCTACACATCTGGTGGTCCTGCAGAAGCGTAGCCCCGTACTGGCAACAGATACACCAGCGGATCACAGACATCATAGACCCGGATCTACCGTTCCAACCACTACCGATACTCCTGCACCACACGCCGGTATCCGTATCGAAGTACAAAAAATCGCTGACTAAACATCTGTTGAACGCCGCCAAATCTCTCATCCCTATGAAATGGAAGACAGTGACGGTGCCTTCTGCACAGGAATGGATGGCCAAAGTGGAGGAGATCCGCGGGATGGAACAGCTGACAGCATCACTACACGGAACCACAGAACGCTATCTTCAAACCTGGACACCCTGGCTAATGTACATATCTGGAAGGTAGCCGAGGTAAATGCCACCCTACGGCGAACAGTGTAGATAGGTTGAGCGACAATAGGAGATATTAAGCTCCTCCGAACGGAATGGGAAACCCGGGCTCGCTTGGCTGACTGGACGGGGAGAACCGGGGATGTAGCCCCGACCGCCATCACCCCGAGTGGAGAACCCCCCCCTTTCCCAACCACCCCCCCCTTTCTTTCATTTCCCACCCTTACTTATGTACATAGAAACCCACAAACACCACGGTTAACCAGACCTATGGTAACCAACAATTGTATGCATAGCTGAGTTCCACGCACAACATAGTCCACAATGCATATGACTAAGGATGCGCAAATATCTCAGGCGCCAGGAAACCGCACACAGATGGACGAGGGCGCACAGGCTGAAACGGAGAGGCATGTCGAGTTCTTAGACCCCTAGGTCCGCAGAAATTTGGTAAACCAATATTTGTGCCGCACCAAATGGGCACTAGACGCCCGAGACATAGACAGTGACCCATCAGAAGCAGGACTACACCCACAGATACTAACACCTGACTAATAAGACCCCTTGTGACGCACTGAAATAGACTCCCATACCCCGGGAACAAAATCCCCACCCCGTGGATAGAGTACAGAGACTGAAGGCGAGGTGGCAGGACCTGACTTACCCAGAACAACTTCACTGTTTGTAGAAAAGGTACTCTCCAAACCCATGAGTAATGGATCCTCTTTTTCAATATAGAAATGTGTGGAGGTATTAACACCAATACGGACTAGAGTTGTTTGCCGAATGATTGCTATGTTCCAGTACACCACGATAAAGGGCTCACTCCCCATGCTCACACCATAATCTAGCAGTAGTATACAGGTCCCATACCACACTGAGGGGTAATGGGCTCATTCCAGCACACACATAAGACATAGAAACAAGCTCACAAAAGGTAGATACGCCTGCTGACCGAAGACAGGGAATCACGATACATACCCTGAATGTACACCTTATCCCAAAGAGGGAGAACGGACACGGGAAGTGGGCCCGGTAAACTGGAACCTTAGGGGATTGATGTATGACTTTTCTTGTGGGGATGTCACAACTCCAGCTAGTAATGTCGAGCGGTGATAGAAAAGGATACGAATGACGGCTGTACAAAAGTATTATTATCATAGTTGCATACAGTGTAACATGTTGTATATTGAGATTGCATAATTACCTGTTCACTATGTAGAATTTGAACAAGCATAATTTAAAACGTGAAATTTCATGTATTCCCCCCTCCTCCTTTTTCTTTTATTCTGTACCCCTTGAAAACTTCTTAATAAAGAAAGATTGACTATAAAAATAGATACAAGGTGTACTAAATAACAAATATTAAGGGCTGGCAGCTACATACATTCACAAGCGTCTAAAATTGAGTGGTAGCTCAAAAGGATATAGAAAAGTATGTGCGCTCAGAAATAGATGTTTGGGAAACTATAATTGCTATATTTATTGAGATACAACTCCTATACAATACCGTATATACTCGAGTATAAGCCGAGTTTTTCAGCACATTTTTTGTGCTGAAAAACCCCAACTCGGCTTATACTCGAGTCAATAGTCTGTATTATGGCAATTTGCATTGCCATAATACAGACTGGGGCTGGCAGAGCTGTACTTACCTTTCCTGCAGCTCCTGTCAGCTCCCTTATCCTCTGCGCAGGGCCGGATTAAGAGCACACTGGGCCTGGTGCTGAAAATGATGGGCCTAATTACGAATCTTATCGACCAAAAACACTCATTCCTCCCATGTATCTGATGGAGACGGTGCTGGATAGGATGCAGCTATAAAAAAAACACATACTCTATGCTAATCTCTCTATAATTTATGCTTTCATCTTTCAAGTAAATCCATAACCCCTAACAGCAGTGTCCAGTGAAGCAGGAAGTTAATGGGCGGGGTAAAAGGGTGGGCCACTGGTTGCGAATCACGTGACCAGACCTGACAAAAGGGGAGAACATGCCCAAAAAGGAGGCATGTCTGTCCAAAGAATTTGAAGGACTGCCTGGCATGAAAGCATGTCAGGCTGCCCGCCAATCCTGCAGGCTGTCCAACTAAGGGCATACTATGCAGGCAGCACCCTGAGCTTGACATAAATGCATATAATGACACGCTCACTCCATGCTTTCCAAGGACTGTCCCCTAGCACTCGCTGGTCCATTTGTCTCCTTACCTTCTTACTAGCAGGCAGAAGTTCCTGGTATATAGTCTGGGACATAGAAAATGTGTATGTAGTGAGTGTAGAAGAAAGGGGACATGCCACAGTGTTAGAGAGACCAATGTCTGCATTACCTAAACTAATTTTATTGTCAGCCAGTCCACACAAGTTTTGTTCCCATACATCCCTCTTAAGCTTCCAAACTTAAAGGGACACTATAGTCACCAGAACAACTACAACTTGTTGTATTTGTTCTGGTAAGTAGAATCATTCCATTCAGGCCTTTTGCAGTAAACACTGTCTTTTCAGAGAAAATAACTCCACTGGCCACTCCTTAGATGGCTGCTAGAGGTGCTTCCTGGGGCAGTACTGCCTAGTGTGCAGCACTGCCATTCAGTGTCTCCACCCTCTGCATGCAGACACTGAACATTCCTCATAGAGATGCATTGATTCAATTTATCTTTATGAGGAGATGCTGATTGGCCAGGGCTATGTTGGACTTGTGCTGGCAGAGCCTAGTTGACAGTCTCAGCCAATCCTATGGGGAAGTATTGTAATTTGCTCAGACCACCACTTCTGATTATGTCAGCAGACAGTCAGTTCAGAGGCAGAGCCTGCAGCTGCAGACTTGAATACAAGTTATATTTTACTATACTTAGGGAGGCACGAAGGGGCCAGGGTGGTGGTTTTAACATAATAGGGTCAGAAATACATGATTGTGTTCCTGACCCTATAGTGCTCTTTTAAGCAAGAGTGTATGAAAAGTAGTTAGGGTTGCCGCCTTTCTTGGAAAACAAATACCAGCCTTAATCATTTGTATAATCAAAAGGAGTGAATCAGAGAAAATTCTGTAAAAACACCAACAAACTACTCACAGTTTGATTCTGCTGTATAGATGGGTTGCTCCCAGTGTCTCAGTCTCGCAAGTCACCCAATGTCTCAGTGCCCCTATGTATCACAGTGTCAGTGTCCCCATGTCATCCAGTCCCCTAGTCTCCCAGTGTCAGTGTCCCCATTTCTCCCAGTGTCCCAATGTCTCAGTGTCCCCCATGTCACTAGGATACTGGGGACACAGTGAGACATGGGGACACTGAGAGACCCAGGGACACTGAGAGACATGGAGACACTAAGACATTTAAGGAAACTAGCAGACATGGGGACACTGAAACATTTGGGGACACTAAGACACTGGGAGACTAGGGGACACTGGGAGACTAGGGGACACTGGCTGGGAGACAGACACTTGGGCACACTGGGAGACATGGGGACAGTTGTGGACATAGACATGGGGACACTGGGACATATAGGGACACTAGGCACACTGAGACACTAGGAACACAGACACTGGGAGACATGGGGACACAGAAACATTTGGGGACACTAAGACACTAGGGACACAGAGACATGGGAGCACAGACACTGGGAGACTAGGGGACACTGGGAGACTAGGGGACACTGGGAGACTTGGGGACACTGGAAGACTAGGGGACACTGGCTGGGAGACAGACACTTGGGGACACTGGTAGACATGGGGACAGTTGTGGACATAGACATGGGGACACTAGGCACACTGAGAGACATGGGACACAGACACTGGGAGACTTGGGGACACTGAGACACTAGCAACACTGGATGGGGGACATGGGGACACTGGGAGAAATGGGGACATAGTGTCTCCGTGTCCCAATGTCTCAGTATGTCCCTATGTCTCACAGCATCCCCATGTGTCTCAGCATCCCCATGTGTCTCAGCATCCCCATGTGTCCCAGTGTCCCTAGTGTCTCAGTGTTCCCATGTTTTCCAGTGTCCCCAAGTGTCTCAGTGTCCCCATGTTTTCCTGTGTCCCCAAGTGTCTCTGTGTTTCTAGGTCTCCCAGTGTCTGTGTCCCCTGGTGTCTGTGTTCCCATGTGTCCCCTAGCGTATGTGTCCCCAAGTGTCTGTGTCACCTAGTGTCTGTGTCCCCATATGTCCCCTAGTGTCTCAGTGTC
The DNA here is from genome assembly GCF_036172605.1 of Pelobates fuscus. Taxonomy (NCBI): domain Eukaryota; kingdom Metazoa; phylum Chordata; class Amphibia; order Anura; family Pelobatidae; genus Pelobates; species Pelobates fuscus. The sequence continues at coordinate 52,671,400 of NC_086326.1, forward strand.
CCCATGTGTCTCAGTGTCCACATGTGTCCCCTAGTGTCTCAGTGTCCCCATGTGTCCCTGCTGCCTTTCCCCCCACCCCTCACTTACCTGAGCTGTAGAGCTGCTGTCTGGACTCTCTGTGCTGTGTAGCTGCTCCCCCACAGATCACTGAGTAGTAGAGAGAGGCAGGGATATGCTGTAACTTCCTATCCCTGCCTCTCTCCACACACAGTGACCCCTACTGGCCGGTGCTGGTATTGCAGAGTAATCTCCATTTATTCTGCGAAAAATACCTGCATTTGTATTGCCGGTATTACTGCAATACAGGCATGGCCAGGCAACCTCAAATACCGGCTGGGCCAGTAAAATACCAGTCAGGTGGCAAACCTAAGAGTAGTGTGTAAAAAAAAAAAATATATATATATATATTTTTATTTTTATTTTTTTTTTTTAATGGGCCTATTCCATGGGCCTGGGCCTGGAGCTGCAGCTCCATCAGCCCCTATGTTAATCCGGCCCTGCCTCTGCGCCGTCCGTTCAGCACCTCGGTCAGCTCCCAGTGTAAATCTCGCGAGAGCCCATTTACACTGGGAGCTGACAGAAGAGCTGCACGGATGGCGCAGAGGAGGAGAAGAGAGCTGACAAGAGCTGCAGGAAAGGTAAGTACAGCTCTGACAGCCCCCTTCTCCCCCCACTGAACTGCCAATGCTGGACCACCAGGGAAGGAGCCCCCCTCCCTGCCATGAATCAAGCAGGGAGGGGGGACGAAAAAAAAAATGAATAATAATAAAATAAAAAAGTTAATTAAATTAAATAATAAGAAATAATAAATAAAAAAAATTAAAATATATATTTTTTAAAAATAATAAAATTGCCCACCCCCCACCAAGGCTCTTCAACACACACACACACACACACACACATACACACTGCATTCATACACACACTGCATTCATACACACTGCACTCATACACACTGCATTCATACACACACTGCATTCATACACACTGCATTCATACACACTGCACTCATACACACACTGCACTCATACACACTGCACTCACACACACTGCACTCACACACACTGCACTCATACACACTTCACTCATACACACTGCACTCATACACACACTGCACTCATACACACACTGCACTCATACACACACTGCACTCATACACACTGCACTCATACACACTGCACTCATACACACTGCACTCATACACACACTGCACTCATACACACTGCACTCATACACACTGCACTCATACACACACTGCACTACTACACACACTGCACTACTACACACACGCTGCACTCATATACACACACTGTAAATAAATATTAAATTAATATATTTTTTTAGGATCTAATTTTATTTAGAAATTTACCAGTAGCCGCTGCATTTCCCACCCTAGTCTTATACTCGAGTCAATAAGTTTTCCCAGTTTTTTTGGGTAAAATTAGTGGCCTCGGCTTATATTCGGGTCGGCTTATACTCGAGTATATACGGTAAATATACTTAAAATAAATCAAGACAAACACTAAATGAATAAAAGTCACAATGTATGCATGGACCCACTATAATAAATGATGTACCAATGAACTCTCTATTGCGGATACATAATATAAAGTGAAGTGTAAATAATTTATCAATTGACTCTATACTATAGGTACAAAGTATAAAATAAAGTATCAAAACAGCTGCCCAAAGGATAAAACAATATCATAAAAAAGAAATCACAAAAAACAGTATTATAGACAAATTCATATATTCATATATATATATATATATATATATATATATATATATATATATATCCCAAAAGATCCATAAAGTATGGTAGTATGGGCACTCAGTGGTCTTTGTGCAGAGGACCAAGTGAGGTCTGAACAAATGTAAACATTTACAGTATACTGTGTGTGTTTAATAAGTTTTATCACTCTTTTTTAATATTGGACACAACAAATCGGTTCCCTTTTCAGCAGTGGAATAATTTAAAGGAATTCTCAAAGCACCATAACCACTACATCATGATGTAGTGGTTATAGTGCCAGTATTGCCCTGGTGCCCCCGATGTAAGTAATAAAAGCCTTGCTGAATGTGTGACTTCTTATTAAAGGGGTGCTGTTCCCTTTCTCAATGCAGCCAGAAGCAAGAGTTTGTATCTCCTGCTAGTAGATTCCATTTTCTCCTCCGGCTCATTTGCGGGGAGCGTCAGCTGAAGTGTTCCTTGAAGAAGAAATAATTAAATAAATCTCATGCCAAGTATTTAAGATGTCTTCTTTCACTGGGAAAACTAGCTTACTGATGTACGTTTTAGTTCTTTAATATTATAAATAGCACTAATTAGCCCAATTAAGAGTTCTGTACTATAAAATGTAGGTTTTAAGATGTGTCTCTTTCTTTTTAACATAAATATTTTTTTTAAAGTTTCAGAGGCAAGGAAAGGATGTGGATAGAGTTAAACATCGACTCATAGAAATGGCGAATTACGCGGACAAGGTCAGTACATATTAATCCAAAAATTTGAATGAGTTGGTAATTATATAGTGGTATCTATTTATTGTTTTTGGACAGTTCCGGCTATTGAAATAGCTTATGGTTTTTCTCTGCCTTGTGTTCAAACAATGTCTGAGCGTATCATCAGACTTTTGGAATTTTACCAGCCAAACATCCGAAAATCCAAAAGCATTTGTTAATAAGGGGTTCACACAATGTTTGGTTGCACTCGACACCAAACATGTAATTCAAAGTGAACATAGGCGCGTGGTGGTAAGAAACATTCTCGCCATTCGCAAATATTTCAGTCCTGTTCCAGACTGAAGGGGGTCCCTTTAGTGGTCGGGGTTAGCGGCTCAAATATCTGGACTCGTGACCTCTAAGCACTATTCTGTTACCACTACTTTGTTTTCTCTACATAATATAAATACACTGGAAGAAATTGATGCATTTATTTTCAATAGCACTTCTCACAAAAGAAACACACAACTGCTATGAGTAACTCAGTAGTTACGGAGTTAAATATTGTCCCTTTAGAACAACCACTACTGAGGTTTGTTTAGTATATTCTGTCCTTATGGAAATTGCAAGCTGCGGTTGATATTTTTCCTTTTTTTTTAGAGGGAAAACAGTCACAGAAACACATTTTTGTATGAGACACCTTGTTATTAAAGGGGCACTCTACTGCCGAAATGCCAACAAAATAATCATTGTTTAGTAGATATATCCCCAATGAAAACATGTATGCATCTTAATTGTGTTTTTTTTTTTGAAGGTATATCTAAAAACCGCAAGCCCTCCCCTTCTAACCCCGCCCAGACTTTCTGTTACTGTCCAATCACAGACTTCCCAATGCAGCTCACTGAGATTTTTTTGCAAGGCAGGTGCTCTGGACAATTGCTGCCTCTTGAGTTTGGCTGCACTGCGCTAACTAACCAGGAAGTAACTGTAATGGTTGTCTGACAGAAAATGGGTAAACAAGGTTAATTTATAAAAGTGCCAATTTCTATTGAGATTGGCACTTTTTGTAAAATGAAAAAAAGAGGACACGTTCTTCACACGTAAAGCACTTCAGCAAGCTAAGGTGCTTTAGATATATGGTTCCTTTCCTGGCTAATCATGGCAGCATCACTTATGGGTAGCTCCTCCCTTAGCAGTCACAGGACAGGAATTAATTAGATTAATTAATTAGACTGATAGGTATAAAGAGTCCCTCCTCCCCTTACACCACAGTCTTTTTTCCTGTCCTTAGCAAGTTCTACAGGACTTTTAACTTTTTCTTTTATGGCCACCTTCCTGCGTTTGTCGTGGGTTCGTTCCAAATGAAGTTCAGCCTCTCTTCATTTGAAGGCCCCAGTAAACAGCCTGCATGAGCAGGACTAACTGGGTCAGGTTCTGTGTAAGTACTGAACCGCTACGTGGGATTTAGGTGTTCTGAGGGAGACACTGGATTTCTATTTGTCTGATGGGGTTGGTCTTCCTTAAAAATTCCCCTTGTTATCAGCTTGCCCCTCTTAATTGGGGTCCAAAATCCCCCCCCCGCACCTATTTCTGGCAGTTCTTTGAATCCATACTATGGGGCCCTGGAGTGGTCCTACCTGTGGCTTGGTGTGTTGTCCGGTTCCCTGTGGGGTCTCCTGGATTGGTGGCTATGCCTTCTGGCCCATGGGGCTATTCCCCGACTGCCTGGGGCTTCCTGGGGGTTCGGGCGTCGCAGGCTGGGACACAGTTTGCGTTCCAGCAGACAGGCTGGTGCTCGCGGCCGGATCCGGCGAACCCGGAAGTGATTTCCTTGGCCGCGAGCGTTTGGAACGCACAGCGTGCGTTCCAGCGGTCTGCGCATGCGCGGACCGGATGGTTTCCCCGGCTCTATTTAAACAGACAGTTTCTGACAGTCTGATCGTGCGCTGCATCAGCTGTTCGAGCGATCTCGTTCCTGGCTCCCCTGCAGTTCGCCCTTTGCTGTTTCTTGGCTGCCTGGAGGACTTTGTGTCATTATAAGGTAGGATTCCTGATATTTCTTGTTTAAGGTTGTTATATTTTCTCTTGCTGGTCAGTCTGCTCTGACCTTTTGGTTAGGTATTGTGTTGAATTTCCCTTTGGTTCTCCCTTGTAGTATGGATTCCCCCTCTGCCTCTGCAAGATCCCTCTCTAGAAAACATAGGTGAGCCATTCAATTTTTCTATTGGGGGGGGTTGTTAAAAAGAGTGCCTAACTAAGCCTGTAATATATGTCATATATGGCTTTATTTCAGCCCCAGCAAGCATCTGGATTCCCCAGCGAGGAAATCAAGGGAAAAGTCCAATAAGTGCATTAATTGCTCATCACCTGCTCCACCTGGAAGGAACCTCTGCAGGGAATGCTTGTCGGAAGCGGCTAATGTCCCCAGTAAGACTTCACCGCAGGATGATCTTAAGCTCTGGATTTCCCGTGCAATTGCTGAGGGCTTTAAGTCTACCACGGGATGTGGTGGCCCTCCTAAGAGACGCAGAGCGGAACCTCAGTCTTCCAGCTCTGAGGAGGATCCGGACCTGTGGGAGGTCTCTGATGAGGGGGAGGAGGAGGCTGACTATGCCTCCAGGTCTCTGGACTCTAAATCTGTAGATCGGCTTATTAACCTCCTCAGAGACACTCTTAGCCTCACGGAAGAAAAGTCTGAATTGAGAGAGGCTGACAGGTTTTTTGAGGATCTGAAACCTAATAGACCAACGTTCCCTGTGCATTCCTCTATAAAGGACATGATCCTTCAGGAGTGGAATAAGCCGGAGAGGAAGTCCACCTTGAAAAACAAATTCACAAGGACTTATCCTTATTCTACCGTGGACTGCTGCCTTTGGAATTCGGTTCCCAAGGTTGATGCCGCAGTGATCCATATGGCTAAAAAGACCACGCTTCCTATAGACTCCATGGCATACTTAAGAGAACCTATGGAAAAGCGTATGGATGGTGACCTAATTAAAGCCTATCTGGCGCTAGGCTCCGCCCTTCATCCGGCAGTGGCGCTGACCACTCTCTCCAGGGCCTTGCGAGTTTGGCTCGCTAATTTGGAGGAAGATATTGATCAAGGTGTCCGTAGAGAACATCTCCTGGGAAGTCTCAAGGATTTGAGCCTTGCCACTGAATTTTGCTCTGAAGCCTCCCTGGACATCACTCGCATGATTGCCAAAGGTATGGCCCTATCGGTGGCCTCCAGAAGGGCTTTATGGCTTCATTCCTGGGGGGCGGACTATGCCTCCAAAGCGTCCTTGTGTGGTCTACCGTTCCAAGGGGACCTCCTGTTTGGTAAGATCCTGGAGGATGCCATTCAGAAAGCTGCTGATGGGAAAAAAGCGTTTCTGCCACAAGTCAGCAGAAAGGGTTTTTCCTCCTCCTGGAAAACCAGGCGATTTAAGGATCGGTCCTTTCGGGACAGTAGAAGCTACAAGCCCGGAAGGGAGTATTCCAGGAACTCTTCGTGGAAGTCCTTCTCTCACTCCTCTTCCAATAAGGCTTCCAGAGGTAGAGGTGCCAGGACCTCCAGGAAGACCTTCTGAAGGTCCTCGGGCCCATCCGGGTACGGTGGGTGGAAGACTGCAGTTCTTTTACCCGGTGTGGGCCGCAAATGTCACAGACGAGTGGGTCACCTCTATCATAAAAGAAGGCTACAGGATAGAATTTTCCTCTCGTCCACGTGCTGCCCATTTCAGAAAATCAAAAGTGTCAGAAGGTGTCAAACGAAGGGCCATGAGGACTTGCATTTCCACTCTGTTGGGACAGAAGGTGTTGGAGGAAGTCCCTTCTCACGAAAGATTCCAGGGGATGTATTCCACTGTGTTTTTGGCCCCAAAGCCCCAGGGAAAGTGGCGTCTCATCCTGAACCTAAAAGGAGTGAACGCCTTTCTAGACGTAAGGACATTCAAAATGGAATCCTTACAGACTATCCTAAAGTGCGTAAAACCAGGAGATTGGATGACCTCCATAGACTTAAAAGACGCCTACTACCAAATCCCTGTAAACAGCAATCACATGCAGTTCCTTCGATTCTGGGCCTTAGGAAGACATGTCCAGTTCCGAGGACTTCCGTTTGGTCTCAGCTTAGCGCCAAGGACTTTCTCGAAGGTCCTTGTCTCTCTGATTGCCGTCATAAGGATGAGAGGTATCGAGATATTCCATTACCTGGACGACATACTCATCGTAGGGCCTTCGCAAGGAATAGTGGAGCATCATACATTAATGGCAATGAACATCCTGCAAGATCACGGGTGGCTTCTCAACATAGAAAAAAGCTCCCTGATTCCGTCTCAGACCATCGTGTTCCTCGGAGCAGTGATAAATACCATTTCTGCTCATGTGTTTTTGTCTCCGGAGAGGGTCCTGAAGTTACAAGACAAAGTCAAGAAGCTCCAGGTTCTCGAGAAGGCCTCGGCAAGGGAAGTCATGAGTCTCCTGGGTTCTTTGATATCTACGATAGGTTTGGTGAAGTGGGCCCAATGGAAGTTTCGACCGGTACAGAGTTGCTTTCTTCTCCAGTTCGACAGAGAAAAAACGGATTGGGATCAGGAAATTTCTCTGCCCCTGCCAATAAGAAGAGAGTTGGACTGGTGGAGGAACGGGAAGAACCTAGCAAAGGGTTTTCCCTTGGAAGAACCTCCGTGGACCGTCATTACGACGGATGCCAGTTCTTCTGGTTGGGGTGCCCACCTCGATTCCTCATGGACTCAGGGGTGGTGGACTCGAGAAGAAAGTCGGCTCCACTCGAACCTAAGAGAACTGCGAGCTGTTTCCAAGGCCATTCAGGTGTTCCTTCCAAAGATCAGGAATTCCTGGGTGTTGATCAAGACGGACAACCGAGCGGTGGCCTCTTATATAAACAACCAGGGAGGCACAAGGAGCAAGCGGCTCTTAAAAGAGCTAGCTCCTCTAATGGTGATGGCCATGACCTATCTCCAGGGACTGAAGGCTATCTATCTCCCAGGCTCGGAGAACGTAGCAGCGGATTTTCTCAGCAGATCGGAAATTCTCCCGGGAGAATGGAAACTTCACCAGTCAGTTTTTGCTTGGATCACCCGTCGGTGGGGCATGCCCCAGATCGACCTGATGGCCTCGTTCAGGAATCGCCAGGTGGAGAATTACTACTCCCTCCACCCAGAGAGTCAGGCACTGGGCCAGGATGCTCTATCTCTTCCTTGGTCGTTCGATCTGGGGTATGCGTTCCCTCCCCTACCCATGATACCCAGGTTCCTGAGAAAAGTTTGGGCAGAAGGGAAAACCGTTATTGCCGTAATCCCGATTTGGCCTCGAAGGCCGTGGTTTCCCCTACTGTCAACGCTGAGCCAGGAACAGCCTCGGCCCCTGCCTATATTGAAGGATCTGCTAACACAGGGTCCAATATCCCATCCTCATCCGGAACGCCTCAAATTGGGGGTGTGGGTCTTGAAAAAGAAAGACTTCAACAATTAGGCCTTTCAGAAGCAGTGGTCAATACTCTCTTACACTCAAGGAAGGCTTCTACGTCTTCATGCTACCATAGAATCTGGGATGTGTTTCAGGAATGGGCTTCGGCCAAGCGAGTTGACTTCATACGCCCTCGCAACACTGACATCTTGGAGTTCCTGCAAGAAGGTCTGGATAAGGGTCTTAGCATCAGCACTCTTAAAGTTCAGTCTTCGGCCCTGTCAGCTTTGTGCAACACCTCTTGGTCATCAGACCCATTGATCTCCAGATTCTTCAAGGCGGCTTTCAAGTTGAGACCGCCTTCGAGATCCACTACCCCTCCTTGGGACCTTCCGCTTGTTCTCGACTACCTGTCTGAGGATCTATTCGTTCCTCTTGAGAATTTGGATGCTGTCCTCCTAACTTACAAAACATTGTTCTTAGTAGCAATTACTTCTGCTAGGAGAATTTCAGAGATCAAGGCCTTCTCCACCTTGCCTTCTTGTCTCCAATTCTACCACAATAGGGTGTGCCTGAAACCTAATCCAGCATTTCTGCCTAAAGTGGTCTCTCGTTTCCATCTATCTCAAGAGGTGGTCCTGCCATCCTTCTATCCCAATCCTTCTTCACCAGAGGAGATCAAGTGGCATCGTTTGGATGTTATGGACTGCCTGTCTGTGTACCTTGAACGTTCTGCTCCTTACAGAAAAACTCACCAGCTTTTCGTTTTGCCTTCAGGAGCCAGGAGAGGTGAGGCAGCCTCTCTATCTACATTAAAGCGTTGGATTGCTCTTGTAATCAGAAAGGCTTATCTCTATAAAGATCGCTCTCCTCCACTGAAGATAAAGGCTCATTCAACCAGAGCATTGTCAACTTCCTGGGCTAATTGGGCAGAGGTTCCATACGATGACATTTGCAAGGCAGCCACCTGGTCTTCCCCGATGACGTTCATGAAACACTACAAACTTGATGTGGATGCTCCTTCCACCTCATTTGGGAAGAGTGTCCTGTCTACGGTTTCTTTGTCCCGTTGATATTAAATTCAGTCATAGCATAATAATTTGTTCTGTGTGTTTTATCATAATTTTATTCCCACCCTAATTTTGTGAGCTTGGGTATTACCCATAAGTGATGCTGCCATGATTAGCCAGGAATAGAGAAAATTTATGCCAAACTTACCGTAATTTTCTTTTCCTGGCTATTTCTCATGGCAGCATCAGGGTTCCCGCCCATTTTTATTTTCAGCTTTATAATTGGACTGTGGTGTAAGGGGAGGAGGGACTCTTTATACCTATCAGTCTAATTAATTAATCTAATTAATTCCTGTCCTGTGACTGCTAAGGGAGGAGCTACCCATAAGTGATGCTGCCATGAGAAATAGCCAGGAAAAGAAAATTACGGTAAGTTTGGCATAAATTTTCTCTATTAATGAACAGTCCGTTAAGGACTATATAACAGGCCATATTTATAGACCCAATAAATAAGTCTTCCATTACTTATTCATCGCTCCCCACTAAACAAATAAGCTTGACAAGCTACACATCATTGAATATTCACTTATAGAATATGTTTCTACTGTGAGTGTATGTACATCAAAAAAATACATTAATTTAACTTTATTTTTATACAATAGAAAATCGTTTTTTTTTCTTCCCAAAAGTCACAAAAGCCTACATTACATTACTTAAGCTCGGACATGGCACAAACCAACAAGTCACATAGCCTGACTCCCTTCCTCCATCTACTCTTACCTGACACATCAGTTTTATTTTGTTTTTACTCTGAGTATGTCTTCCAATGGTTTATTCTAATCTATGCATTTTCTATTCACTGTGATCATGATTCATATATTGTAACTATATTATCATTGGTTGGAAACACAACTCAGCCAATCGAAATGTACCTTTCATTCTGTGGCTTGAATTATTTGTAGTCTCTATAATGCCTAAGGCCTGATTTGATAAACGCAAGGCAGACCAACTCTAGAACGGTTATTTATTAAATACATTTTGCCATTTTAGAAACCGTTGACTTCTAACCTGGAGTCTGCAGGCACCACTTTCTGCCTCCACTACATCACTCCTTCCATCAGACAGCCAGGAGCTTCTGTTGACTCTTCTAAGCTTAGCACTGCAGTGCAGGGTTAGCTCATTGATTAAGAGTGTCAGATGGTCGCTCCCAACCTATGGGCTAAACTCCACACTTCAGTGCTTGACTTGGACAAACAAGCTTCCAGCTCTCTGTTAGGAGTAGTTGATACAAGGCACAATGCCTGATGGACCTCATGTAAGAGGGGAAACTGTAATAAGACAGTCTGACTACGTAGAATGGGGGTGCCAGGACACTCCTGGCACCATAACCACTACATCATGCTGTGGTTATGGTGCTTGAAATGTTCCTTTAATGAATGCATCCCTTTAAATGTTTCTTCACTAAAAACATAAATGCAGTGCAGTGCAAACCAAATTGAATACAAAAATGAAAAATAATCTCTTGTTGATAAACATTCACTTTAAACTCTCTACAGTTAAGTGTTTAGGGAACTACCCCCTCTGCTCAAACACATGAAAAGTGACTTATTAAACTGAAGAGCTCAGTATTATTTGCTAACAAATAAAAGACACAGCTAAAAGCAGAACAAATGTTTAAACTTGACCTGTGACTAATCACCTTTTATCAGTTGAACGTTAAAATTGATTTTTCATTTTCCGGCTTCATTAAAAAGGATGAGTAGATCATTTGAAAGGTATGAATAAAAAAATGAAAAAATAAATAAAATAATAGCTTTGGTCTCTGGTTCCATTTTTGTTTCCACTTTTTCTTTTCCAAATCTGCAGGGCTTATTTTTAATGAGCAGATTCCCACTCATTTTATTTCAGCAGGAATGCTACAAGGTTGTTTAAAATGCCTCCCATGATAAGCAGGCCCAGCAAACACTGTTTGATGTATCACTCAGATTAATACTTTAGATCTCTGTCAAATGAGTCATATCAATAAACCCAATACCCTGTAGATAAAAATTTCATGCATTCAATCCATCAAGAAATAATGAAACACTACTTATAGCATAGGATTTCTTTAAAAAAAAAAACTTCCTGCTCTTTCTTTTGTGCCAAAGTCAAACGGCTGAGCGTACGAAAGTTGATTACTTTTTATAGAGACATTAATTATCATATCACACGGAATAAATGTTAAACATTATTATTGGTAGAACGGTTTTGTCTGTTGCGGATTCACTTGAAAATAGATTTCTGTTTAAACCCATTTATATAGTATGTGACAGCAGACGTTTATTATAGAAATGTTCCCCAATTAAATGTTTCTTTAAATACAAGTCTTACAGACAGTGGCAAGTCCTATCTATTGTTCAACTCCTCACCTGTGTTGAAAGTGTTATAAGCAAAGATGCTTAAAACTGCTTTGCCACTTGTTTAGTATTTTATTCATACATCCTGATGTAAAATATATATTTAAAAAAATGTATATATAATATGTATGGGTAAACTTAATAAGATAGCATAAAAGAACAATATAATAAACATATAGCAAAAGTGGCAAAATGGTCTCCGTAACAAACGCAAGGAATCTCGCAAAAACCATAGTCATTTAAAGAAACACACCAAACCCCTGAAGCACCTCAACTTACTGTAGGGGTTAACCAGGTGTCCCTCTAGTTTATATTTTATAAAAGTTCCGATTTGCAAAAGTAATAAGCATTTCAGGTCCAGTATAATGATTGCTGTACATGAACCCTTTTCTCCCAGTGCCTCTCTATGAGTTCTCTACACGTTGTTTGGAGCAAAATTAATAGATAATAATTTGGTCTCCGTTTTATCTTTGACACACTGGCTCTGCATCTAGTAGTTGTGTTTTTATAATTAAGGAAACACTCCAAAAAGGGAGAGAGATCACTATATGGTTGATTTAACCCCAATGAAAACATGCATGGATTTTTTGCTGCATGTAGTCATGCCCGGACTAGCCATCGGGCATACCGGGCCAATGCCGGTGGGCCGCGATGGCTGTGGGCCGAGGCTGGCAGGGGAGATCACAGGATCTCCCCTGTCGGTCCAGAGGCACTGATATGCGGCCGCCGGCTGGGGAGAGAGCAAGGCAGGAGAGGACCCAGGCAACTCTAGCCAGCAGCTCCGCCAGATTCCTCTCACAAGGTCTGAGCATTGCTGAGGTTACCACGGCAATGATCAGATCTCGCGAGAGTGAACTGTAGCCCTGCAGGCTAGAGTTCACTCTCACCACTAAGACCACCAGGGATGGCAGCACAGGCCCCCCTTCATGGCAGCACGGAGAAAGGAGGGGAGGATATAAAGATTTTTATTTTTTTTTAATATACAAAAAAAATACATTTTTAGATAAACATATTTACACTCACACACAGCACCCTCAGACACACACAACACACTCACACACCGCACACTCTCACACATATACAGCACACACACACATACATATGTATAATATATAAAATAACCCTCAGTGAGTTAACAAAGAAAATTAGAAACATAAACTGTGACAGTAGATAAGAACACCCTCACACACACAGCACTTTTAGAAACTGGAATTCAAATAGGATTCTCCTCAAACATAAACCTCTTCAACAAGCTGATGGATTTAATGGGTGTGGAGTAGTCCTTTAAGTGCAGGCAATAATTGCGGCACAATTGGGTCTCATGAAAAAACACTTCTGTATGTAACCCATTGTGCACTGAAATGTTTCCAGGGTGAGTGACCTAGCATTTGTTTTCTAGTATTTTAATCAGCATGGGCCCACCATTTTGTTTACCATTTGTGTGCATGCATTATGCAGTAGTTCTTAAAGTAATTGCATTTAGTGTGAAAGTGTAGTGATAAGATGGCATACCCATGTTTGTGTGAAGCAGCTTATTTCTCAAAATAAGTAAAATGATGATTTAGATTATGCATTACACATATATTTTTTATTTGTTTTTTTTCTCTCTATTTAGTAAATAAATTGCAAATTATTTAGAAATTCAATCTGTTTCCTTTTTAGTTTTTCAGGCCATTGAATATCCGAGTAGCTTTGGTTGGAGTAGAGATATGGAGCGATGCAGATAAATGTACGATAACTCAAGATCCGTTTACCAGCCTTCATGAATTTTTGGACTGGAGGAAACTACATTTGCTACCTCAAAAGCCCCATGACAATGCCCAGCTTATAAGGTTTGCGCATCCACTATTTCACCTGTACTGTGCCAAGGAAAAAAATATTGTTACATACTGCGCTACTGTATAGTGTAAGGAAGGAGAATGAACAACTGGCATTTGTATAGGTACTATGCCAACAGGGATATCATCAGGGACATACAGGAAGTAGTACGAGTTGTAGAAAATTGTATTGGACATACTTTTCCATATTGTTTTGTTTTATTTGTTAAGAGGCAAAGTCCATGGAGGGTCTTCCTTGTGTTTTTAAACAATCTACACATTAAAAAATGTGGTTGCTCTTTTTGGAGAGAATATGTGGTACGAACAGTCGGTTGTCTCTAAATACTATTTATGGTGCAAAACAATGCATACTCAACTTTTGCATACTTTGTGAGTTTAACTATAGACTCCTAATTGAGTTGTTTTTTCCATAGTGAGAACAATTACTGGAAATATTTGTGTATCCAGTAGCCAGTAGCTCCTCAATATTTCTTTTATTATGAAGATATATAGGAGAAAGGCAAAAAGACAGGGTTATGTTATTCTTGGGATACTGGAGCTAAGGCTACAGGCCTATACATTTAATAGCCTCATGCTATTACATTTATTATTATTATATTTTGTTATATGCTGGTGCCTTGCGTTCCATTGTCACAGATTGTGGCCAAACAGTCACAGATGTCTTACCTGGCCTGACTGAGCATTGTAAAAAAAAAAACACTTATACAAGAAATGGAACTACACAGTAGCTCTGATTTGATGCCCTAGTGCGGTATAATCCCCACTTAAGGATTTGTAGTGTACCAAGTGGGTGATCCAAAACATATGGACTAAAAACTAAATTAAACAACTGTATAGTGCAGTATGTCAGGACAGTATCGGCTAGTCAAGTGCGTAAATACAATTTCACTCACATCAAGTGGAGCCTCCTGATGGCCATTTTAAACAGCATGGAGTGTTGTAATCCCCACTCACGGATATAAAAACTGGAAAGTGTCTTCTCCGTGGTGTATATACAAGAGAGTAAAACAAAAATACAGTGCACATTGTATAGAAAATAAGTGCAAACAGATATAAAACCAAGTAGAGTTTTGCTCAATGCATAGGGGGGGGGGGGGGGGCAGGGGGGGGGGGAGGGGGGGGGGGGGTACATTACCACCTGAGTAAAATGGAGCCCAGAAGGTAATGGAATAAAATAGGATGGTCCAGGGATTTTGAAATAATCTCTATCTTTATTGGGTATAATTAAAGTATTGTCCCACCCTCTTTACCTCCCACCAGAGACGGGAGATATGGGTTTCTCTATGACCCAGGCCCCAATGCACATGGGTCTGCACTAAGCAACATATATGATCCATTCATTGTATCCTCTGACCTGTAGTGTTATCATTTACCACTTGTGCTCTTTGCTTTTCCTACAGATTTTTTTCTGTGCCTCAACCTTCTTGTGAAGATCAATTATATGAGCTTAAAATTTCTAGACTTGTGCAAAAATGTGTTTGGAACGGTTGGTCCAAATCGCATTCCTTTAAATCTAAACAGATCGAGTCCTAATAAGACGAGTCTTATTGATTGAAAAAAACTTCACAGGTAAATCCCAGATGGATCGATTGATCCAGGTGTAAATTAAAAGGAATTTAATTTAGATGAACCGGTCCAAATTAATATTTTCACGCGTCACGCATTTTATGAAGGCATAATGGCAGTGGTTTTATATAGGACTATCTACAGACGGAGGTCAGACACAAACTGTTCTAAAGAAGAGACTAGAAGAGAAAATAAAAATTGCATTATTATTCCCACTGTAATATTTGGCTCCAGGCCCATGAAGCCCTAAAAATATTTGGCTCCATGTCCATGAAACCCCTTACCCAGAACTGCAAAACTGGACGCATGGGGGTATCTGGTAAAATAAAAGGGCACAGGTACATAAGGCTTGAAGTCACGCATCACAACCCCATCTGCACTATTCACAAGATTCAGCAATGAGCTGTGAAACCACTGTTGCTGATGTGAGTAAAGGTTTGTTACATTATATCCAAGGACCAATGTAGAGTGTAAAATGGTTTCCCCGGAGCTATCAGTCTTGTGTGAAACTATTATAGGCTTCGCTGCAGGAGAAACCAAGCTTATTGTGCGGCAATGATGCTCACAGCTCAGAAACCTCTGCTTCTAAAGTCTGGGATATAGATTGCTGCTGCTTCAGTGTGGAGCTGC